>NC_083578.1:56070871-56203371 GCF_027579695.1 Neoarius graeffei | reverse complement strand
ATGGAGGACTGGGCCAAAATACTAGCAACAGTGTGTGAAAACCTTGTGAAGACTAAAGGCCTCTGCATGCTCTTGCGACAAGGCTTTCGCAGATAGCTTTTCGCAGACAGTTGTAATTTATCGTTGAGCAGGGAGTAATAGGCGTGCGTGATGTTATTCACCGTCACAACGCAAGGGGGCGTGAAGTCGCGAAATCACTAGGAGTAGTTGGTGGGTGTGGTTAGTGGAGTGTTTATCCTCCGGTTACTTATAATGACTAGAACTGGAGTCGTATAGATGTACGTACTTCCTCACTTCTTCGATCAACCGCTCTTCGTGCTGCTCCATCTTCGCTCGTGTTTTTAAAAATGGCGGTCATGAAAACAAAACAAACCGGGAAAGTAGGGAAGCGGAAGTGCGTGTACAGCGGATGTAGAGTGGACCAATCAGAGCCCTCGTCTGCGACGCTGTCTGCGAGGCTTCTGCGGTGGTCACAATTTTTGGGAGGTGCGCGCAGAGCGTCTGCGAAGGTCAGAGGGCTACACAGACGCTGTCTGCGACGTCACCTGCGAGGACTGCGTTGTCAGCATAAATTGGCCTTTACAGAAAACGTTTGACCTCTGTCATTGCCAACAAAGGGTATATAACAAAGTATTGAGATGAACTTTTGTTATTGACCAAATACTTATTTTCCACCATAATTTGCAAATAAATTCTTTAAAAATCAGACAATGTGATTTTCTGGATTTTTTTCTTCCTCATTTTGTCTCTCATAGTTGAAGTGTACCTATGATGAAAATTACAGGCCTCTCATCTTTTTAAGTGGGAGAACTTGCACAATTGGTGACTGACTAAATACTTTTTTGCCCCACTGTAATCTGTTGCCCCCTACGATACACGTGTTTCAGTAGAACAACAATGAGAGCTTTTGGTGAAGTGATGAGCTTAGTGAGCAACTTGTTCTTGCTAATGTCTTACCAATAGAACAGGGATATGATGGGGTTTCTCTTCCCAGCATGGGTCTGTTGAAGTGCCGAAATGCGCCTGCCAACCTTAATCAACCCATCTGAATTGATTATATAAATTCAGTTTGTGTGTGTAACCTGCATTTTGGTATTTCAGTTACTCTGGTAAAGACTTCTTTGCAAATATCACCACCACCAACTGTAAGTACCGCCCACTACTACCTACATCTTCAAAGGTCCTTGTCAAATGCTATTTCTGTGTAGACCACATAACTGAATCAGGTAATACCAAGTGCAAATAACACTACAACACAAAGTCTTACCAAAAAAAAAAAGTCTTTCTTCAAAAATTGTGTTAGTCCCAAAAATGCAGTTACCTCCAGCAATTCACTTCTACTCCTCTGAGGGAACATTTCCAGAAGCGTGGTCAGTTTATCTTCCATCTCGAGATTTGTCTGCTTTTCACACTCTGTGCCATTCCTGTAATTAACAAGAGAGATTAAAAAAAAGTGTAAAAATCCAGGTACGTGGTGAATTCACCTGACTGACTGCAGTAGCTCTGATTAAATTGTGTCAGAAGATAAATTAGGCAATTGGGTAATTACTTAAGTTATGTAAGTGATATTCAATTTCATCTCATTTTCCAGGGCTTGTTTCACATGCATTCTAAACCTAATGCCACTTAAGTTAAACAATGAAAGACACAGACATACAAAACATAAAACATGCTTGATTTCCACTGCAACTGAAAGTTAATTTTATTACACTTTCATCCTTTCCTACTGAATTTTGGTGGATGTTCAAGGACTCTGAAGTCATCTTAGGGTGTACTCACACTTGACAACCTGCATCATGCCCGAGTACATTTGACCCTCAAAATCCAGTTTGTTTGACTAATGTGATCACTGCGTATCGTGTTCCGGCACATTTCAGTGCACCATGCCCCAACATGCTTGAAGAGGCAGGCTCGGGCACGGTTTAGTTGGACTCCGGCATGGTATGCTCCTGATGTGATTGCTCACCATGCACAAGCATACCGGTAGAAATTAAATGCTAAGACACCACAATTATTCTACTGTTCCATTTACAAAGAAGAATTAATAACGGGTTTGATTCTCACTTATTGATGAATGTGAACTATAGTCAGTGCGTCAAGAAGAACTTTATTCATTACACGTACAGTTGTGAAATTCCCCTCTGCATTTAACCCATCTGAAGCTGTGAACACATGCATGCACACACAAGTGAGCAATGAGCATACACACACATACCCAGCGCAGTGGGCAGCCACGCTAACAGCTCAAGGGCACCTCAGCCTAAGGCTGCCCCATGTTAACCTAACCACATGTCTTTGGAATGTGGGGGAGACTGGAGCACTCGGAGGAAACCCACGCAGACATGGGGAGAACACGCAAACTCCACACAGAAAGGCACTTGTCGACCGCTGGGCTCGAACCCAGAACCTTCTTGCTGTGAGGCAACAGTGCGAACTACTGCACCACCACTGCAAATTCTTTCCTCAATGTGTTTTTAAAAAAATAAATAAAATTTTTCATAATCCTCTTCTTATGCACACAGCACAATTTACTGAGAATTGGGAGAACTGCATTGCATAATTGATACTCTAGCAAGGTATAACGCGACTGTGCCTAGTGTGAGAACATCTTTACTCAATACTGAAGCAGTGCACTCTGGCAAATGTATAAGAAAACTAGGAAAAGCAAAAAAATTATTTAAAAAAAAAAAGCCCCCACCCACCAGCCTTGAGGTGCTGGGAAACCACAGCATCATGCAACAGCTTTAAAGTGCATATTCTGGACCAATTTCGGGGTTTTTTTTAATATGAAAGTATGTCCCTTTACACACTCATCCAGAAGGGTAATTTTGCACAAGGCCACCTGTCTACAGCAGAAAAAAATAAAACATGCATCTGGAAAAATCCCAAGGGAGTCTGGAGCCAGATTTGTGACGTTACCTGCGGAAGCGCCAGCAGGCTGAGAGAGCTTGCGCAGTTTCAGTGCACAGCCTGTGTAGACCAAGCGCTCCCATTTCTCTGTCATTGTCTTTTGGAAAACGATGAGTACTAATCCCATCAAGATTGGTGTTGCTACACCCTCCTACGATACATCTGTTAACCATTTTAATAATTACGTGATAACGTTGAAGAAATTTGCAGCAAACCACCAGGTCGTTTTCTCATAAACAAACCAGTGCTGACGTAGGATTCAGAGGGAGGTGTCCCGCAGATGACGTCACGAAAATCAATGTTTGCCAGGAAATCCAAATGCCAAGTTTTCTCAGAGGCGGACCAATTCACCTCAAACGGCTTGATTTCAACTGAATTTTTATGGCATTGCGCAAATTAAAAAAAATTGCAGAGAATGCAGAATGTTACAGATATTTGACCAAAGTTGAATATAAAATAGGAGAATTACATTGATCTTGCTCTTGAATTTACCCGTGATATGCACTTTAACATGTTAAAATTCCAACTTTTTTCTCACTTAAAGTGTATCGTAACTACTTCCCACCATGACCCAGTCTCCTTTATGAGACTTGATTTTCAGTAATCTCTTAGTAGTGTGGGGCTAATCAAGAATTGTTAAGATTTTTCAACTGAATACCTGCAACACTGCATTTTAAATTATGCCATTGATGGAAATTATTTTGGTCCAGATGATTTGGAAATGCAGGAAGATATTTAACATTTAGTTGTGTCACTGGAGTGCACTTCAAGTTATCATGTCTTAAATTCTGAAAAAAAAAAAAAAGTCAAGGGAAAGAAAAAAAGCCTTAGTTTTAGACATATAAAGAAGCCTTTACTTCTCACAGACATTAGAACACAGTGAAACTCAATCTCTGCATTTAACCCACCTGAAGCAGTGAACCCAGGATTGACAGAGATACTAGTAAATAATCTTGTCATAGCAACGCGATTCATGCCATCTAAAAAGATCGCTTTTCTCAGAGTTTAAAAAAAATAAATAAAAAAATACAAGGAAAATGTAATTAAACAAACAAGCAAGCACTGAGTAACCAGCGATGGAGCCTTTATAGGCAGCAAAAGTCTTCATATGTTCACTGCTTCAATGATTGGGCTTTTTTTTTTTTTTCACCAAAACGCTCGACACTTTGGTATCTTCAGGGTTGTTTACAATTTAAAATGTATCCACGAGATCCACTAGCCTCAGTAAAGTCATGTAGCGTGTAAGTGATGTTACAATCTCGGATTCTCTCATGTAATTTGTACTCCGAGCGCGATCTCTGAACCTCGGAGAGCGTGAGATGTCAGCACTCAGGGATATTGTTTTTCTTTTAAAATAAAACCTGTACACAGGTACAAATATGAATAAATGAACACTCAAAAATGTCTAATATGGAGATTAATCTGTCAGTATAAAGGAGTTTACTTTTGGATTTTGTCACTCTTTAACCCCCCTACTGTCACCAACACTGCACAGTGGAAAATACAGTGGGGCTCCACTGGTGTAACTGTGTTAAAGGCCTTCAGTGGCAAGGCTTGAACCACTAACACACTTACCTCTGCAGTAAAATATTCTATACACCAAACCATTTCATAAAAATACACCGATATTTTGGGGAAGAACCCCACGGTTGTGCTTTGTTCTACCTCCAGTGGTGGGCTAAACTTTTGTTAGCTTTAGCTCCTCTACTAAATACTTAGTATTTAAGTCTTCAAAAAGAGATTGCCTGGAGAGAAAATATGATAATGGAAAAAGTCAAGTTTGGTTTATTGGACTGTTAATGACCAATTTAACCCTTGTGCTGTCTTAAAATTCTGTATACTCCATGTCTTAAGGGTCAAAAATGACCTGCCTTCACTAAGCCACTAAAATAAAGCAGATTAATACCTCAAATTTATTTTGCATGAACAACCCATAATTCATTGCAAACTTTGTGAATATCTGGGCCCACCTCACAGTGCAGAAAGACTGCATTTAATCAGTGGACACCATCCATCCATCCATACACAGACATGCTTGAAAGTTTGTGAACCCTTTAGAATTTTCTATATTTCTGCATAAATATGACCTAAAACAACATCAGATTTTCACACAAGTCCTACAAGTAGATAAAGAAAACCCAGTTAAACAAATGAGACAAAAATATACTTTGTCATTTATTTATTGAGGAAAATGACCCAATATTACAGATCTGTGAGTGGCTAAAGTATGTGAGCCTCTAGGATTAGCAGTTAATTTGAAGGTGAAATTACAGTCAGGGTTTTTTAAAATCAGGTGGGAGTGTGCACTCTGTTTTATTTAAAGAACAGGGCTCTATCAAAGTCTGATCTTCACAACACGTGTTTGTGGAAGTGCATCATGGCACGAACAAAGGAGATTTCGGAGGACCTCAGAAAAAGCATTGCTGATGCTCATCAGGCTGGAAAAGGTTACAAAACCATCTCAGAGTTTGGACTCCACCAATCCACAGTCAGACAGATTGTGTACAAATGGAGGAAATTCAAGACCATTGTTACCCTCCCCAGGAGTGGTCAACCAACAAAGATCACTCCAAGAGCAAGGCGTGTAATAGTTGGCGAGGTCACAAAGGACCCCAGGATAACTTCTAAGCAACTGAAGGCCTCTCTCACATTAACATTAGCCAATGTTCATGAGTCCACCATCAGAACACTGAACAATGGTGTGCATGGCAGGGTGCAAGGAAAAAGCCACTGCTCTCCAAAAAAGAACATTGCTGCTCGTCTGCAGTTTGCTAAAGATCATGTGGGCAAGCCAGAAGGCTATTGGTAAAATGTTTTGTGGACGGATGAGACCAAAATAGAACTTTTTGGTTTAAATGAGAAGCGTTATGCTTGGAGAAAGGAAAACACTGCATTCCAGCATAAGAACCTTATCCCATCTGTGAAACATGGTGATGGTAGTATCATGGTTTGGGCCTGTTTTGCTGCATCTGGGCCAGGACGGCTTGCCATCATTGATGGAACAATGAATTCTGAATTATACCAGCAAATTCTAAAGGAAAATGTCAGGACATCTGTCCATGAACTGAATCTCAAGAAAAGGTGGGTCATGCAGCAAGACAACGACCCTAAGCACACAAATCATTCTACAAAAGAATGGTTAAAGAAGAATAAAAGTTAATGTTTTGGAATGGCCAAGTCAAAATCCTGACCTTAATCCAAACGAAATGTTGTGGAAGGACCTGAAGCGAGCAGTTCATGTGAGGAAACCCACCAACATCCCAGAGTTGAAGCTGTTCTGTACGGAGGAATGGGCTAAAATTCCTCCAAGCCGGTGTGCAGGACTGATCAACAGTTACCGGAAACATTTAGTTGCAGTTATTGCTGAACAAGGGGGTCACACCAGATACTGAAAGCAAAGGTTCACATACTTTTGCCACTCACAGATATGTAATATTGGATCATTTTCCTCAATAAATAAATGACCAAGTAGAATATTTTTCATCTCATTTGTTTAACTGGGTTCTCTTTATCTACTTTTAGGACTCGTGTGAAAATCTGATGTTTTAGGTCATATTTATCAGGGCTTTCCACTAAGGCTCATACTAGCCAGCCATGACAAATAAGTAGCTGGGGGGGGAGGGGGGTTAAGCACAAAAACTCCTGTGCACGCAGTTCCCAGGATTAAATGTATTTTCCACAGACCATTTATTTATTCACTTTACTCAAATACAAAGTAAAATGGCAGTAAATCTTTCTTTTCTTGTGCATTACATCATGAGGCGTTCCTGGCTTGTAAATCTCTTATTTTCGGTGCATGACACATTCACGCAGCTGAGCATGCCATGAATTAACGACGACAACGGTCTGCGGTGGTGGCTACACAAACACTCAGCAAACATTTCTCCATTTGTGTATAAAAATACACTCCAACGACTCAGTTTGGTTTCATTTACAACCAACGGTGTCTTTTGATGCCAGCACGTAATTGAACGAGAGAAGACTGGTTTACCGGAGACAAATGTCATCTCTGCTTCTGTTCCCTCCGATGTAGCCTCCGACACACCACTGCCTCCGCCGAGCGCGCGCGCACACACACACCGCATGTCGGGGACACGGATGAGTTACTCTCCCTTGATCAACAAAGTCGGCGAGGAATTTGTGGTTATTATCGGTACAAACGGCGCGAATCACAACTTAAATGAGTGCGGTTCAGTTTGACATTATTGTCAGTCCGTTAGATAAGCATTTAATTTTATTAAAATGGAAAATTAATATTTAGAGCCTGTAGGCTACAAAAATAAGTCATTAAAGTAGCCGGCTGGACTTACGTAATTGTGTAGTCAGCTGCATGGCCGGCAGCCGGCGCTTGTGGAAAGCCCTGTTTATGCAGAAATATAGAAAATTCTAAAGGGTTCACAAACTTTCAAGCACCTGTGTGTGTGTGTGTAATAATATATATATATATACACACACACACACACACACACACGGGGCGGCACGGTGGTGTAGTGGTTAGCGCTGTCGCCTCACAGCAAGAATGTCCTGGGTTCGAGCCCCGTGGCCGGCGAGGGTCTTTCTGTGCGGAGTTTGCATGTTCTCCCCGTGTCCGCGTGGGTTTCCTCCGGGTGCTCCGGTTTCCCCCACAGTCCAAAGACATGCAGGTTAGGTTAACTGGTGACTCTAAATTGACCGTAGGTGTGAATGTGAGTGTGAATGGTTGTCTGTGTCTATGTGTCAGCCCTGTGATGACCTGGCGACTTGTCCAGGGTGTACCCCGCCTTTCGCCCATAGTCAGCTGGGATAGGCTCCAGCTTGCCTGCGACCCTGTAGAAGGATAAAGCGGCTAGAGATAATGTGATGTGTGATGTGATATATACACACACACACACACACACACACACACACACACACACACACACGTCGAGAACACACGATTTGTTTTACAGTCCTTTTTGGGGGAGGCAGAATTAGCATCTCCTCCTCTTGCCTGCCCCAGCTGCATCATCACAGGGAACAGAACAAGATTCAGTATCCTGAACAGCTTTCACAAGCACTGCAGAGGCTGCTGTGTGGCAGAGACGCTCTCTTCTTTGAACGTACGGGGTCACAGGCAGCTTTCCCAGCTGCTCCAGGAACACCCTCCTCTTATTCCACTTATTGGGGATCCAGGTAGGGGCATGGGAAACAGCACATCTCATGGGACCTGGGGTCATCTTCATGGCTGCACCGTGGTGTAGTGGTTAGCACTGTTGCCTCACAGCAAGAAGGTTCTGGGTTCGAGCCCAGTGGCCAATGGGGGCCTTTCTGCGTGGGGTTTGCATGTTCTCCCCATATCTGTGTGGGTTTGCTCCGGTTTCCCCCACAGTCCAAAGATATGCAGTTAGGTTAACATGGGGCAGCCATGGTCTGAGGTTGAGCTGAGGTGCCCTTGAGTAAGGGCACCTGACCAACAGCACGCTGTAGCATCGCTGCCCACTGCTCTGGGTATGTGTGCGTGTGCTCATTGCTCACTTGTGTGTTTACTGCTTCAGATGGGTTGAATGCAGAGGTTAAATTTCACTGTGCATTTAAGTCTGTGCTTGAGTGTACGCGTGACAAAGGTTTCTTGACTTCTTAAATTTTGTGCTGCCGTATGATAAGGAGGACCCTGTTGCTGTTCTTTGACAAAAATGTCTATCGGGGGCTGGGGGAGAGAGAGCTGCTTCTTCATCTTAAGATGAAGAATCATGCTCTGGGTTGTAGTTTTCCCCATTTTATTGTTCAGATATTGCTTCCTCTTCCAAATCATTGTCGTCATCTTCCTCCAGGACACCTGAAGTAATCAGATCTGCAACTTGCTGGGCACTGAAACAGGCACTAATGATTTCAGCAAAAAGAGAACTGGGGTACTGCAATCTGCAGCACCGATGTGTAAGCATAGTAAATAATGCTTTCAAGAAATGTTTGTTTCTGAAATTCTTTTTATTTTGTCTGAAAATGAGTCATGTGTGGGGTCATGAAGGGAAGATTATATATATATATATATATATATATATATATATATATATATATATATATATATATATGTGTGTGTGTGAGAGAGAGAGAGAGAGAGAGAGAGAGAGAGAATCAGTCAGTAGCTCATTCTTAGTTTCTCATTGTGTGTTGAAGTATGCATACATGTTGGAGCGCGTGTCTGTGGTGTGGCTGTAGTTTTTGTGGAGTAAAATGGTTTTATAGCTCAGGGGTTTCATTAAGGGCCAGCACAAAATGCAACATTTTTGTTAAAGAACAGCAACAGGGTCCTCCTCATCATACGGCAGCACACAATTTAAGAAGAAGCCAAGAAACCTTTGTCACACGTACACTCAAGCACAGACTAAAAATGCACAGTGAAATTTAACCTCTGCATTCAACCCATCTGAAGCAGTAAACACACAAGTGAGCAATGAGCACACACACATACCCAGAGCAGTGGGCAGCGATGCTACAGCGTGCAGTGGGCAGCTGTGGGTCAGGTGCCCTTACTCAAGGGCACCTCAGCTCAACCTCAGACCATGGCTGCCCCATGTTAACCTAACTGCATATCTTTGGACTGTGGGGGAAACCAGAGCAAACCCACACAGATATGGGGAGAACATGCAAACTCCACGCAGAAAGGCCCCCATCGGTCACTGGGCTCGAACCCAGAACCTTCTTGCTGTGAGGCAACAGTGCTAACCACTACACCACCATGCAGCCATGAAGATGACCCCAGGTCCCATGAGATGTGCTGTTTCCCATGCCCCTACCTGGATCCCCGATAAGTAGAATAAGAGGAGGGTGTTCCTGGAGCAGCTGGGAAAGCCACCTGTGACCCCCTACATTCAAAGAAGAGAGCGTCTCTGCCACACAGCAGCCTCTGCAGTGCTTGTGAAAGCTGTTCAGGATACTGAATCTTGTTCTGTTCCCTGTGACGCTGCAGCAGGCAAGAGGAGGAGGTGCTAATTCTGCCTCCCCCAGCCTGGCCCTGGTTACTTTTCAAAGTTCCTCGACCAACAATGCTAACAGATTTCCTATTTTCCAAGAGCTTTTCTTTGTCATGGTTATCAGTGGTTATTTTCACGTCCTTTAACACTTCACTGTGTACTCGCAGCGGCTTTATGGCCTTGACCTTCAATCATGTCAGCTACACTATGAAAGCTTGACGCTGATTGGCTGCTCATCACGGCAACGTTGAGGTACCATAAAGCTCACTTCTGACTGACTACAGTTCAAAATGAAAAGGCAACAGGACCAGCTAACCTTGTCCAGACTCTTTCCAAGTTTGGCAAAAAAGGTGCCCAAACGAGGAGAGATCAGTAAACAAATAACTATTCTTGAAGAGTAACGAACATGGATCTTGAACATGATTAATTTTTAGTTGGTCTTCCAACGCAAACTTCGGTGAAGTTGTTGAGGTTTTCCATAACCATCTCATACCATGATGGTCTGTGTGTGAGGTGGTGAATTAAAAACTAGGGCCAATGGTGGCATTTGAAATGACGTCAGTGGTAGCACACAAAAACAGGATATCTGGATAAGATCCACTACCGTTCAAAAGTTTGGGGTCACCCAGACAATTTCGTGTTTTCCATGAAGTGTCACACTTATTTACCACCATAAGTTGTAAAATGAATAGAAAATATAGTCAAGACAATTTTCTGGCCATTTTGAGCATTTAATCGACCCCACAAATGTGATGCTCCAGAAACTCAATCTGCTCAAAGGAAGGTCAGTTTTATTGCTTCTCTAAAGAGCTAAACTGTTTTCAGCTGTGCTAACATGATTGTACAAGGGTTTTCTAATCATCCATTAGCCTTCTGAGGCAATGAGCAAACACATTGTACCATTAGAACACTGGAGTGAGAGTTGCTGGAAATGGGCCTCTATACACCTATGTACAGTGGGGCAAAAAAGTATTTAGTCAGTCACCAATTGTGCAAGTTCTCCCACTTAAAAAGATGAGAGAGGCCTGTAATTTTCATCATAGGTACACTTCAACTATGAGAGACAAAATGAGAAAAAAAAAATCCAGAAAATCACATTGTCTGATTTTTAAAGAATTTATTTGCAAATTATGGTGGAAAATAAGTATTTGGTCAATAACAAAAGTTCCTCAATACTTTGTTATATACCCTTTGTTGGCAATGACAGAGGTCAAACGTTTTCTGCAAGTCTTCACAAGGTTTTCACACACTGTTGCTGGTATTTTGGCCCATTCCTCCATGCAGATCTCCTCTAGAGCAGTGATGTTTTGGGGCTGTCGCTGGGCAACACGGACTTTCAACTCCCTCCAAAGATTTTCTATGGGGTTGAGCTCTGGAGACTGGCTAGGCCACTCCAGGACCTTGAAATGCTTCTTACGAAGCCACTCCTTCATTGCCCGGGAGGTGCGTTTGGGATCATTGTCATGCTGAAAGACCCAGCCACATTTCATCTTCAAAGCCCTTGCTGATGGAAGGAGGTTTTCATTCAAAATCTCATGATACATGGCCCCATTCATTCTTTCCTTTACACGGATCAGTCATCCTGGTCCCTTTGCAGAAAAACAGCCCCAAAGCATGATGTTTCCACCCCCATGCTTCACAGTAGGTATGGTGTTCTTTGGATGCAACTCAGCATCCTTTCTCCTCCAAACACAACAAGTTGAGTTTTTACCAAAAAGTTCTATTTTGGTTTCATCTGACCATATGACATTCTCCCAATCCTCTTCTGGATCATCCAAATGCTCTCTAGCAAACTTCAGACGGGCCTGGACATGTACTGGCTTAAGCAGTGGGACACGTCTGGCACTGCAGGATTTGAGTCCCTGGCAGCATAGTGTGTTACTGATGGTAGCCTTTGTTACTTTGGTCCCAGCTCCCTGCAGGTCATTCACTAGGTCCCCCCGTGTGGTTCTGGGATTTTTGCTCACCGTTCTTGTGATCATTTTGACCCTACGGGGTGAGAGCTTGTGTGGAGCCCTAGATCGAGGGAGATTATCAGTGGTCTTGTATGTCTTCCCATTTTTTAATAATTGCTCCCACAGCTGATTTTTTCACACCAAGCTGCTTACCTATTGCAGATTCAGTCTTCCCAGCCTGGTGCAGGTCTACAATTTTGTTTCTGGTGTCCTTTGACAGCTCTTTGGTCTTGGCCATAGTGGAGTTTGGAGTGTGACTGTTTGAGGTTGTGGACAGGTGTCTTTTATACTGATAACGAGTTCAAACAGGTTCCATTAATACAGATAACGAGTGGAGGACAGAGGAGCCTCTTAAAGAAGTTGTTACAGGTCTGGGAGAGCCAGAAATTTTGCTTGTTTGTAGGTGACCAAATACTTATTTTACTGAGGAATTTACCAATTAATTCATTAAAAATCCTACAATGTGATTTCCTGGATTCTTTCCCCCCATTCAGTCTCTCATAGTTGAAGTGTACCTATGATGAAAATTACAGGCGTCTCTCATCTTTTTAAGTGGGAGAACTTGCACAATTGGTGGCTGACTAAATACTTTTTTGTCCCACTGTAGATATTGCACCAAAAACCAGACATTTGCAGCTAGAATAGTCATTTACCACATTAGCAATGCAAGTATAGAGTGTATTTCTGATTAGTTTAAAGTGATCTTCATTGAAAAGAACAGTGCTGTTCTTTCAAAAATAAGGAAATTTCAAAGTGACCCCAAACTTTTGAACGGTAGTGTATATCATCTTATCCAATAAGCCTAGGTTAATTTAAAAAGGAACACCCGTGAAGACATACAGTGGTGCTTGAAAGTTTGTGAACCCTTTAGAATTTTCTCTATTTCTGCATAAATATGACCTAAAACAACATCAGATTTTCACACAAGTCTGAAAAGTAGATAAAGAGAACCCAGTTAAACAAATGAGACAAAAATATACCTGGTCATTTATTTATTGAGGAAAATGATCCAATATTACATATCTGTGAGTGGCAAAAGTATGTGAACCTTTGCTTTCAGTATCTGGTGTGACCCCCTTGTGCAGCAATAACTGCAACTAAACGTTTCCGGTAACTGCTGATCAGTTCTGCACACCAGCCTGGAGGAATTTTAGGCTACATCCACACGACAACAGCAACGAGATGTTATTTAAAAATATATCGCGTCCAAATGGGCAACAATCAGTAAAATATCAGGTCCATATGGCAACGCAACGCTTGCTGAAAACGATGCAATACACATGCCACACCTCTAGGGGCGCTGTAAGACGGTCCCTTCGGAGACACCAGAACAATAGAAGTAGTAAGGATGCATGCGCATAAACTATTATGCGCGAGACTTCATATCAGCCACAAAGTCAGGAAAATCTGTTCGTAAAATTACATTATAATGACCAAATACAATGAAAAGTATTCTTCCAGTCTCACCTGTGAAAGGTAATCCCATGTGATCTCGTTTGGATGGCAAACCTGTTGGTACAGTTAAACGCAGCTAATCTTTATTCCAGCGCTCGAAACTAACGGTGTCCCGACGTCCCGGGGACCATAAAAAATGTCATCGGGACACAAAATTATCATATCTGGGACAATCCCGGGACAATGGAAAAAAATAGATCTAGAGACGACAATTCCCCCGGGGGAAATCGTGAGAGTGATGCAGTGCGCGTAGCAGTCACAGTTGCCGGAGCTGAGCTGGACTGTATTTTTGTCTCTCTCTGCTCAGCGCGCGGGTGGGGGAGGGGCACACAAAAAGGGCAGCTTTCCGTCAGAGCGCTCCCTCCAAACAACGGGGGTTTACACGAAAACGGAAGGAGATATTCACAAAATTATTTCACATTGAGTGCCACAAGGGTCTCCTGAACACACTGATGTACTTTTTTTTTTGTCTGTAGTGTAAAAATTGAGGTCACTACAGTGAGTTAAAAATGAGTGACTTTTCTGATTTAACAGTCAAAGCGCAGCCACGTTTATAATGTGAGTCTATGGGGCTGCGCGGCTGTCCTCTCCTCACTTTCAGGCTTCTCATTCAAAAACTGCAAGTCCTATCGTGTAGGTAGACACATTGTGTGAATCAGGACAAGTGTGGCTACTACTTTTGAGAAAATTGTGTGTAGAGTGAAAATTGGGGCTGAAAACACAGTTTAAATGAGAAAGTTTGAGCTATTTTTCCAAGCTCTCTACACTCTAACTTAACGAGCTCCACTGGTGTGTAACGCAATAGACACCCATTATAAAGCCGGATTTTCTCCAGGAACCCACATGGTGTTTGAGCTGGGTCTGAGCCAAAAGTATAGAACCTAGCAAAAAGTTGAATGCCAGATCCACAGAGGAGAAGTTTCTCTACGTTTTAAAGTTTGAATCATGTCTCTAGGTGAAAGCATGCCAGAGCAGCGGATGTTTGAAAATGTGTGTAGTTTTTCAAATAATTCCATAGAAATGAACGGGAAATTTATCTAGGTCAAAGAAAATGAAATTAAGCACTGTAAATGATTTCTATGACTAAAGGTTACAATAAAAAAAAACTTGCATTACATTGCTTTGTTTGCACTTATATGATATGACACTTTTATCCAAAGTGACTTTACGGTTTTTTACAGTGTTACAGTCCCTGTAGCAATGTTGGGGTAGATGCCTTGCTCAAGGGCGTTTCATCTATTGATGGTATGGCTGATGGCTTTCAAAACATCTCTGAATGGGGCAACAGGTATATTACATAAAAATGGATAACGGTAATGGTGAAAATGATAAGTTGGCCTTATATATGCCAACAGATATTCAAGGTATAAGTAGATGAAATGAACATAAAAGGGGTCTTATTTTCAACTAAAGTGTACTGCAGATGTAGGGAGTTGAAACATTTTCTGAATGAGCTAGTTGGCCCCTTTAAATAAACGGGTATCTATTCATACAGTGAGATCGCCAAAGTTTAATAAACTGAAAATGCAATAACTAATTTTGAAGTAGATGATGTATAGGACATGTGTCACTTGTGTTTTGTGACTTATTGTAAAAATGATATAAAGGGTTCAAAACCGCATAGTTACAAATATAATAGTAACTTCATATGATAATATTAACCACTGGTTATTTCAGAGAGGAAAAAAATGGGGACACTATTGCTTCCATTCGGGACAATACAACACAGAATTCGGGACCACTGGGGGACACAAAGAAAAAAAGTTAATTTCGAGCCCTGCTTTATTCTACGCTTTGACCTATCCAATATGGCGGCGAGGATGACGTATGATTCTACGCGGAAGGCGGCGTCTTTAATGGTCCGGAATAAATTGAATGCTACACGTTGATGGATTAATTTGCTCTTCTACGCCCTTTTTGAGGAATGTATTGTAGGACTTAAACCAACATATGAAGAGGTGAGATCGCTCCTTTTTTTCTCCTATTTTTGCTGGCGGGATTGACTCTGCCCTAAGGGCTATTCTCTCTCTCTCTCTCTCTCTCTCTCTCACTTTGCACCATTACACAATAAATATTCACAGTGAAAATATTTTGTAAGCGCGTTTCATGAACCAAGTTATAGGATTTGTTGACAACTCGCATCGAGTTCGTTACACTTCTACCCGGCGTGAAGCACTCAGTCATGTGGTTGTGACATCATCATAAACAAATCCATTCTACTCATCCAGACGACTTCACAACGGCAACGTTGCCAGATCTTTCCACTCTGGAACCCGTTCTCAAAAAGATTGCGTTTTGGGCACCCAAAACGCCGGTGCCGTGTGGACGCCAGGCCTAAACGATAAGCAATTGTATCGGAGTCACCTGAATCCGTTGCCGTGTGGACAGGGCCTTAGCCCATTCCTCTGAACAAAACAGCTTCAACTCTGGGATGTTGGTGGGTTTCCTCACATGAACTGCTCACTTCAGGTCCTTCCACAACATTTTGATTGGATTAAGGTCAGGACTTTGACTTGGCCATTCCAAAACATGAACTTTATTCTTCTTTAACCATTCTTTGGTAGAACGACTTGTGTGCTTAGGGTCGTTGTCTTGCTGCATGACCCACCTTCTCTTGAGATTCAGTTCATGGACAGATGTCCTGACATTTTCCTTTAGAATTCACTGGTATAATTCAGAATTCATTGTTCCATCAATGATGGCAAGCCGTCCTGGCCCAGATGCAGCAAAACAGGCCCAAACCATGATACTACCACCACCATGTTTCACAGCTGGGATAAGGTTCTTATGCTGGAATGCAGTGGTTTCCTTTCTGCAAACATAATGCTTCTCATTTAAACCAAAATTCTATTTTGGTCTCATCCATCCACAGAACATTTTTCCAATAGCCTTCTGGCTTGTCCACATGATCTTTAGCAAACTGCAGACAACCAGCAATGTTTTTTGGAGAGCAGTGGCTTTCTCCTTGCAACTCTGCCATGCAGACCACTGTTATTCAGTGTTCTCCTGATGGTGGACTCATGAACATTAACATTAGCCAATGTGAGAGAGGCCTTCAGTTGCTTAGAAGTTACCCTGGGGTCCTTTGTGACCACGCTGACTATTACATGCCTTACTCTTGGAGTGATCGTTGTTGGTCGACCACTCCTGGGGAGGGTAACAATGGTCTTGAATTTCCTCCATTTGTACACAATCTGTCTGACTGTGGATTGGTGGAGTCCAAACTCTTTACAGATGGTTTTGTAACCTTTTCTAGCCTGATGAGCATCAACAACGCTTTTTCTGAGGTCCTCAGAAACCTCCTTTGTTCATGCCATGATACATTTCCACAAACCTGTGTTGTGAAGATCAGACTTTGATCGATCCCTGTTCTTTAAATAAAACAGGGTGCCCACTCACACCTGATTGCCATCCCAATTGATTGAAAACCCCTGACTCCAATTTCACCTTCAAATTAACTGCTAATCCGAGAGGTTCACATACTTTTGCCACTCAGAGATATGTAATATTGGATTATTTTCCTCAGTAGATAAATGACCAAGTATAATATTTTTGTCTCATTTGTTTAACTGGGTTCTCTTTATCTACTTTTAGGACTTGTGTGAAAACCTGATGATGTTTTAAGTCATATTTATTCAGAAATATAGAAAACTCTAAAGGGTTCACAAACTTTCAAGCACCACTGTAATTTCATTTTTTTCCAGTATAATTTTGGAGATAGACTGTCAGGAAACACTGAGTGCCGGATCATGTTGTTCATGACAGTACTGTTGGCAGTGTTGCTAGGTTAAGGTAAATGAAAATGAGGATACTTGTTGCTCAGAACTGGATTCCAAATCTGCTGGTGCTGGGAATGGACGTTGATTTGTGTCTCCTTGTTAAGTGCCTTTTTTTTTTTGCTAGTCAGTCAGTAGTAAGGTGGGGTTTTTTTTGGTCAGTCAATAGTCATGATGAATAGAGAACAGCTGCAGTAGCTGCTATACATATGTTCTCTGAACAGAGCCTGCCCCTTCTGAACAGCCTTCCCTGCTTTAATCATGCTACTTCTAGTTTTCAGGTTTGATCTGGAGCATATGTATATGAAGTATGCTTTAGTGACATAGCGTTATATTAATAAATATAAATTAAGCCTTTTTTCCTCCCTGCAGGTTAGTTTAATGCTAAATTTATTTATTTCAACAACACAGGTTTAGTTAACAATTCATGTTTGATTGGCTGATATTCCAATTGCATTTGGATTATGTTAGGCCATACACTCAGTTTCATGCACAAACTGATAAACACCCATAAAATAGCAATAAAAACGGTCATTATCAGCAGTGAAAATGGGGCCTAGAATGCACCATAGAGCATCTATCCATCCATCCATTATCTGTATAGCTGCTTATCCTGTTCTACAGGGTCGCAGGCAAGCTGGAGCCTATCCCAGCTGACTATGGGCGAGAGGCAGGGTACACCCTGGACAAGTCGCCAGGTCATCACAGGGCTGACACACAGACAAACAACCATTCACACCTACGGTCAATTTAGAGCCACCAATTGACCTAACCTGCATGTCTTTGGACTGTGGGGGAAACCGGAGCACCCGGAGGAAACTCACACAGACACGGGGAGAACATGCAAACTCCACACAGAAAGGCCCTCGCCGGCCACTGGGCTCAAACCCAGAACCTTCTTGCTGTGAGGCAACAGTACTAACCACTACACCACCCCCCATAGAGCATCTAAAAATTGAAAATTTGCTGGGGAAGGCCCCCCAGACTCCTCAGATAGAGGGAGAGGCCCCCTCTGGCACTCTCCCCCGCTGCATGGGGCCCAGGTATCACATGCAATGTTCCACCCCCTACTTCATTTCTGAATGAAACCTCTGTAGCTATCAGGCAAAATGGGCCCCTAAGACAGACAATCTTTGCACCCTAGTTGTTACAGCCGTCATGGAAATATGAATATAGCCTAGGTAATGTTAGGTAAATTTCAAGCTGAAAAAATATATTTTAGGGATTTTTTCCCCCTGCTGTTAAACATATTAGCGGGTCATTTTTGATCCTTAAAACACCACAAGGGTTTAGAGAGTGTAGCATGTTAGATCAACTCACCTTGCCTTAGAGGCTTCATCATCAGAGGACACATCCTCCAGTGCATGGCGTGGCGTTTTCCCTCTTCCTCGTCTGTCATCGGGTTTCACCCGGGCTTCTGCGGATACAAACAGAAATAAAAGCTTATTCCACAACACTGTGCTGGAATCTCACAAGGAAATGATCACGGGCATCACTCAAAACAGCCGCTACGAGCTACGCAGATGCTAACACTCCGCTACACAGAGGAGTGGAAGTGAATGAGACGCGAGCTCCATCACCGCCTCGGTCAACTCTTACCCGGGGAATTCTCTTTATCCGAGCTACAGTTATTCACCAGTCTGCGCTGCTCTTGTTTGGGTGAACTGACCGACGACGAGCCATTTTCAACCGTCTTGTCTTTTTGATAACGGAACCTTTCAAGGTTAAACAAACTCATCGCTATATACAGTAGAGATTTTGAGCGACTAGTGAGCTAAACGGCTGGTAAAGCCTGAACACAGGTTTATGTTTCGGGTAAATAACACCACTCTGGCGTCCGTAGGAAGCACTTCAAGATTTTTAATCAAGTAGAAAAGATGTCACGAATGCCTTATCCATATCACAAACGAGTGACAAAACTAAATACCCGGCTGTATCGGTGCAATTATTTCCCGCCACTAGTAAGACTGCGTCACTTCCTCGTACCGGCACGTCACACGAGCCAATAGAAACAATGACTTCACTCACAGCAGGAAAACGTGACAATGAAGGTTGCCAGATTGTTCACGCATACAAAAATTCCATTATCTGTAGCCACTTATCCTGTCCTACAGGGTCGCAGGCAAGCTGGAGCCGATCCCAGCTGACTCTGGGCGAGAGGCAGGGTACACCCTGGACAAGTGGCCAGGTTATCACAGGGCTGACACATCGAGACACACAACCATTCACACCTACGGTCAATTTAGAGCCACCAATTAGCCTAACCTGCATGTCCTTGGACTGTGGGGGAAACCGGAGCACCCGGAGGAAACCCACGCAGACTCCAGGCCCTCGCTGGCCACTGGGCTAGAACCCAGAAACTTCTTGCTGTGGGTCGACACTACACCACCGTGCCGCCCCGGCATACAAAAATTTCGAGACATAAAAGGAAGATAATTGATTATTAATTGCAAGGGTACCAATAATTTTGAAACAAGTGTTTATAGAAAAAAGGAACTGCTTGAAAACTTTGTGGATTTTTTTCAGTTAGTCTGGAACACGGTACGGTTGAATTACGCCCAAGAAAATCACGTTAAATTTGCACTGTAATTAGGAGCCAACACATATTTAGACGGGCGGCACGGTGGTGTAGTGGTTAGCGCTGTCGCCTCACAGCAAGAAGGTCCGGGTTCGTGCCCCGTGGCCGGCGAGGGCCTTTCTGGGTGGAGTTTGCATGTTCTCCTCGCGTCTGCGTGGGTTTCCTCCAGGTGCTCCAGTTTCCTCCACAGTCCAAAGACATGCAGGTTAGGCTAATTGGTGGCTCTAAAATTGACCGTAGGTGTGAATGTGGGTGTGAATAGTTGTTTGTCTCTGTGTCAGCCCTGTGATGACCTGGCGACTTGTCCAGGGTGTACCCCCCCTTCGCCCGTAGTCAGCTGGGATAGGCTCCAGCTTGCCTGTGACCCTGTAGAACAGGATAAAGCGGCTAGAGATAATGAGATAATGAGACATATTGAGACTAAATGGAAATGTGTGCAGGTGGCGGTGTTGCAGTGGCGGTGTTGCACTGTCACCTCACAGCAATATGTGAGTGGTGCTGTATGAAGTGATGCCCTGGAGGAGCAGACACATCTTGCAGAGTAAGTATATCATGGTAGGAGCTGCGTGTCCAGCCTGCCTATAAGCCATGGTGATGACATCCCCTTCTCAGTAGGCCTGCCTCTGACTGCTTAGACAAATGAGTCTCATGTCTTACCTCTATGACAGGTTGACAGTTGATCTGAAGATAAGCTGGCTATTGCCCAGTCTAGTGGCTCAGTACTTATTTAAGGCTCTGGGTTACTGATCAGGGGGTTGGGGGTTCAAACCCCAGCGCTGCCACTGTTGAGCCCTTGAACAAGGCCCTTAACCATCTCTGCTCTAGGGGTCATTGCTGACCCTGTGCTCTGACACTAAATTCCTGACAGTCTGGGATATGCAAAGAAAATAATTTTGCTGTCCTGTAAAATATATGTATATGTAATGGGGGTGACAAGGTGTTGCAGTGGTTAGCACTGTCACCTCAAAGCAAGAAAGTTCTGGGTTTGAGCCCAGCGGCCAACGGGGGCCTTTCTGTGTGGAGTTTGCAGGTTCTCCCCGTGTCTGCGTGGGTTTCCTCCGGGTGCTCTGGTTTCCCTCACAGTCCAAAGACATGCAGATCAGGTAAAAATACCCAGCCACTCGTTTTTTTTACAGGACAGTGCATACTTCGTGCTGGCCCCAAGCCCTGATAAATTGGGGAGGGTGGCATCAGGAAGGGCATCCAGTGTTAAAACCTATGCCAAATCATATATACGGAACAGGTCCACTGTGGCGACCCCGAACAAACAGGAGCAGCTGAAAGGAGAAGAAGTAGTAATATATACCGTATGTGACAAATAAAGTCTTCTTCTTCTTCTTCTAAATTGTATCATAGGGCAGGTACTAGACATAACAAGGAATGCTTTTTAGGTTTGCCTTATGGAAAACTGAAGGTCAATCAATTGAATTTTATTTACTGTTACTAGTTTTGACACGAGTATATGCAGAGGAAAGTAGGAAAAAGTAGTAGTGTGTCCACTAGGTGACAGACTTTCATTCCAAAGTCCTGATTGAGGCACTTTGCTTTGGACTGCCTGTGTTTCTAAGATACAGGGAACAAGCTTTCTCCTTCAGCACTATGGAAGCTGGCAAGCAGTGTTTATATATATATATATATATATATATATATATATATATATATATATATATATATATATATATATATATATGCAAAAGTATTCTTTCAGTAAAAATAATCAGTCAAAATCAATTTAGGTATCATGAAATGTTAATCCTGTTGTTCTATGATTTTATTTTTCATGTACTGTAGTTAATTGTTGTTAGCTTGTCTGTACCAGATATTATCAAGTTTTGAAGCAAATATAACCTTAATAACAATACTTAAAAAATATTTTTCTTAAATATTGTTGCATAAAACAAAATAAGAACACTGACTGCTACAAACAGGCCGCCTTAATTTACACATAGTGTTTTAAAGAGACTCTTTAAATTACATAATTGTTGTGAAATAAGTGTCATACTTGAAAGTTCAGATAACGACAACTTAAATATGTGTAAAAGTAGTGATTTGCAAGGTTTATAAGCAAGTTGTGATTTGGAGCAGATTTGTTCCTGCCCACATGCACGGAGTCTGCTGCATCTATAGATTCTTAAATACTGTTCAGCATTTATGCAATTAATACATGTTTTAAAACAGCAAACTCTTTTTCTGTCCTTCTAAAAACAGACAGAAGAGCCAACAATTCTCATGTCTCAGGATATTCTCGATTGCTCTGTTAGCCACTAGTATTTTGTTCTTGCTTGTTTTTCTGTTGTGTTTGACTTGTATCCTCATTTAGTCCATTTAGTCTTGTAGCCTCATTGTCCAGGTATTTTAATAAGTTTTGCTTTTAAATTCAATTTCAGATTTGCTGGTTTATCCCTGAAACCTATGTTTACTAAAATTCTGTTAAAATGTGTTGTTTTAGCTAAACACTAGTTACTGATCCTAGGGTCTAGGAACCCCAGATAACCACCATGACTGCTATCATATAGCCATGTTTTCCTGGAGCCTTCTCACCAAGCCAGTGCCGTTCCAAATTACAAAGAGCTCTGACAGTTATCCAGGGTTCACAGAATCACAGTTACATACATAACTAGCATTCTCTTTCACCCCTATTAATCACCTATGTAATATATGTCATTAGGAAGAGGACTTACCTTAGGACTATAGTAAAATGTGCTGGGAGGGGCAACGAAGGAGCACAGTCTAAGGCCCACTTAACAAGGAGGATGATGGGCACTCAAATGCCCAATTTGGGTCTTATGGCATGAGGTGCCTTAAGCCTGAGCATGACAAGTGAGTTTCTTGTGGGTGCTGAAATACAGAACTTTGTGTTTAAAGGAAATACGCAGAACCATGACTTCACTTTTGTTTATAAATGCCTTGAGACCTCAAGAATGGCATAGGCATAGTTTTAAGCGTTAACAATAAATCTAATATAGTAATTTTTATGATTAAAGTGATTCATATAGGTAGCGGACTGAGTGAATGACCTTGACGTCCGTAACGTCACAGCAGGAAGTCTATTGGTCTCATCACCATTTCCGCTATACTAAAACACAGAGCTGACTACAACTCTGATCCTCCATTTTGAGCTAATTTATCACCATGCCACGTAGATGTGTTGCTGGCGGGTGCAGCAACATGACAGAAGGTGGATTTATGTTGCATTCATGGCCCAAGAATGTTCAAACTGCAAAGATTTGGACGCGTTTTGCGAGAAGTTCACGGACACATTGGGTGCCTACGAAGTGGTATCTCCTCTGCTCTGCACATTTTACTGAAGACTTGTACGAGACCTCTGATCTGTTGAGGCGTATTGGCTATAAGTCCGTATTGAAAGAGGGTGCAGTACCAACAATTAAATAAAACTACAAGAAAGGGAAAGTTGTTTTTTTTAAAGATATTTTTTGGGGCTTTTTCCACCTTTATTGGATAGGACAGTGTAGAGACAGGACAGGAAATGAGTGGGAGAGAGAGAGAGGGAGGGAGGGATCGGGAAATGACCTCGGGTCGGAATCGAACCCAGATTTATGGTATGGCGCCTTAGCCACCTGAGCCATGGCGCCCCCAGAAAGGGAAAGTAAGTTCAGTTGCACCAGTTCTCCCAGCGTGAGCCAAGGGTTGTTGCTAAAACCCGGGATGGAACGAGACATATTATCACTCAGACAGTGACCTCCCCGCGGTTGTTGCTAAAACCGGTGACGTCCTGTCCTGTTCTGGGTTTTAGTAATTGCCTGAGCCGAGCAGTAATGGCGGAATACACAGTATGGAGAAAATGGAGAAAGAGTGAACCAGCCATCTGATTTCTCCGCTGGATATGCTTACCTCAGCAGCAATATCTCACCTTTACGTGGAAGAAGCGAATGAACGGAGAACTGAACAAACAACTGAAAGTCAGATTGTTTCAAAACAATCGGCCACAAGAAGCGAGAACACAGACAGGTAAGCTGAGACTCTCGTTTGGATACAAAACAACAAAAACAACACTCGTTGTTTACCTGCATTTAGATTAATACATGTAACTTGTATTGTGTATTTAAGTTACCGGTATAAGATTATTTAATTTGTTCAGGAAGTGATTGTCTCAGTTCATCTGATTTTTTAATTAGCCTTTTATGTTTTACCAGTGAAAATGCATGCATGTACATGTATGTTGCATAAGTTATAACACCTATCATGTTTTAATGAGACTCAACCCACAATCAATGAAGTCAAATCAGTCTTAGTTGAGCAAGTCCGTAATGGTATTTCTTACTTGCACTATAAATTTTTATTTATATGACTTTCACTGGCGTAACGCAAGTATTTGGGGCCCCCCTGCAGCTACTAAAAGTGTGGGCCCCCTCCCCCCCCCAAGGCCACCCTGCCACGGCCTCCTCTCTCTCTCCCTCTCACTCTCTCTCTGTATATCTCTCTTTTGATTGCTGAAAAGTGTGAAAAAAGTGCCAGGGCTCAGCCCCTGACAGCCCAGGCCCATTTAAACACGTATAGGACTGCCTAACCCATAGGCCTAGATGTTTTGTTAATTCATTCATATTCAGTACACCAGCAGAGTAGGCTATCCATTTATTACAAATAAATCTAACAATAAAAATGGTGTATGACGTGACAAAGCTCACAGTTCATACAGCTCAGTAAGCAGTAACGATAACAGTAACATTAATAATGATAATTACATAAGGTTCAATAAGGTTTAAGAAAATAAAAATGAAACTGTTTTAAAAGCCAGAGTATGGTTAAATAAAATACATCATAAGTTTAAGTAAAAGTTTGCATAAAGAATAAATCTGTCAAACACAGGGGTGCAAGCAACTAACATTTACTCACGTTACTGTTATGAGAAGTTTTATGAGTAATATAAAAATGAGTAATTTTAATTTTACTCAAGTAAATTTTGACCTAGGTATCTTATTCAATTACAGTGGAACCAGGCCTGAAAAGGCCTACTGAGTAAAAATGAAATGCAGCACAATAATAAAACAATCTGGCGGAAATTAAAGAAAATTACGCTACCTTGTGTGCAGTTTTTTTTTTTTAAACTATTTTACACAACCAACCTATCTTGGATCAATGTGTTGGATGATGGCTGGTGGTCATGGAGAACAATATTCAAGAAAAAGAAACATTGAATTATTGAGAAGAAAGATAATAAAAAGTAACTTTGATTCAAATCCCATTTTAAATCAGGTACTTATTCACTCATTAGCCTCGTTTTAACTGCACTAGTCCCCCCCGCCCCCGGCCCTACCTGCACTGTAAAAAATTACTTTGGGGTGTTGTAAATAAGCTATAGTTAAATGTGTATAGTATACATAAAATTACAACATTCTGTCAGCTTCACTATAATATTACATAAACTACACTCAGTTGCCTAATTTTATTATGTAAAACATACTTGGAACGACACACGTTATTTATCATTAAATTCCTTGCAAGTTATATGCAGAATGTTAAGTATCCGGTGAAATGTATCCTAAATTTATATGTAATCAGTAGTGCGGGGCGGCACGGTGGTGTAGTGGTTAGCGCTGTCGCCTCACAGCAAGAAGGTCCTGGGTTCGAGCCCCGGGGCCGGCGAGGGCCCTTCTGTGTTGAGGTTGCATGTTGTCCGCGTGGGTTTCTTCTGGGTGCTCCGGTTTCCCCCACAGTCCAAAGACATGCAGGTTAGGTTAACTGGTGACTCTAAATTGACCGTGAGTGTGAATGGTTGTCTGTGTCTATGTGTCAGCCCTGTGATGACCTAGCGACTTGTCCAGGGTGTACGCCGCCTTTCGCCCGTAGTCAGCTGGGATAGGCTCCAGCTTGCCTGCGACCCTGTAGAAGGATAAAGCGGCTAGAGATAATGAGATGAGTAGACATGCGCATTTGGCATGAACTAACGTTAGGCCCAGCACTCAAGTTCTCTGACTGAATCGAAAGAATTGAAGCCAAAGAGCAAGAGCTGTCACCGAATCATCATGTCATGTCATCGTGTCATGTTATTACATTACTGTATTGTTATTATAAATTCATGTTGAAAAAATTTGAAGCATGTTAGGTTTGAGAACAGGGAAAGATTAGTAGAAAAAACATAATTTTAAAGGATTCATTAACATTCAGAAAGCTAGAAAAATGTATGTAAAAAACATTCGTAAGCTTTACATAAAATATTATAGTAAAGGATATTTGGAAAACAAACGTAAGATTTACATAAGAAAATTACGTGGAAATTGTTGCCACAATTTTTTTGCGTAAATAAGGTCATTTATTTTTTAGAGTGGGCGGCACGGTGGTGTAGTGGTTAGCGCTGTCGCCTCACAGCAAGAAGGTCCTGGGTTCGAGCCCCGGGGCCGGCGAGGGCCCTTCTGTGTTGAGGTTGCATGTTGTCCGCGTGGGTTTCTTCTGGGTGCTCCGGTTTCCCCCACAGTCCAAAGACATGCAGGTTAGGTTAACTGGTGACTCTAAATTGACCGTGAGTGTGAATGGTTGTCTGTGTCTATGTGTCAGCCCTGTGATGACCTAGCGACTTGTCCAGGGTGTACGCCGCCTTTTGCCCGTAGTCAGCTGGGATAGGCTCCAGCTTGCCTGCGACCCTGTAGAAGGATAAAGCGGCTAGAGATAATGAGATGAGTAGACATGTGCATTTGGCATGAACTAACGTTAGGCCCAGCACTCAAGTTCTCTGACTGAATCGAAAGAATTGAAGCCAAAGAGCAAGAGCTGTCACCGAATCATCATGTCATGTCATCGTGTCATGTTATTACATTACTGTATTGTTATTATAAATTCATGTTGAAAAAATTTGAAGCATGTTAGGTTTGAGAACAGGGAAAGATTAGTAGAAAAAACATAATTTTAAAGGATTCATTAACATTCAGAAAGCTAGAAAAATGTATGTAAAAAACATTCGTAAGCTTTACATAAAATATTATAGTAAAGGATATTTGGAAAACAAACGTAAGATTTACATAAGAAAATTACGTGGAAATTGTTGCCACAATTTTTTTGCGTAAATAAGGTCATTTATTTTTTAGAGTGGGCGGCACGGTGGTGTAGTGGTTAGCGCTGTCGCCTCACAGCAAGAAGGTCCTGGGTTCGAGCCCCGGGGCCGGCGAGGGCCTTTCTGTGTTGAGGTTGCATGTTCTCCCCGTGCCCGCGTGGGTTTCCTCCGGGTGCTCCGGTTTCCCCCACAGTCCAAAGACATGCAGGTTAGGTTAACTGGTGACTCTAAATTGACCGTAGGTGTGAATGTGAGTGTGAATGGTTGTCTGTGTCTATGTGTCAGCCCTGTGATGACCTGGCGACTTGTCCAGGGTGTACGCCGCCTTTCACCCGTAGTCAGCTGGGATAGGCTCCAGCGTGCCTGCGACCCTGTAGAAGGATAAAGCGGCTAGAGATAATGAGATGAGATGAGATTTTTTAGAGTGGTTAGCACATCATGAACTGGAGGATAAGGCCTAACTCTCCCAAAAACGGATGAAATTTTGGGCAGTGTGGATGTAAATTCTTCTTTTTTC
Source organism: Neoarius graeffei (assembly GCF_027579695.1). Classification (NCBI taxonomy): domain Eukaryota; kingdom Metazoa; phylum Chordata; class Actinopteri; order Siluriformes; family Ariidae; genus Neoarius; species Neoarius graeffei. The sequence goes on along the minus strand of NC_083578.1, from coordinate 56,176,245 downwards.
TTTTTGATTTGCCGCTTTTGAGCACCACTTTTTTCTCTGGTACGCTTCATTGTTGTGTTTATTATTTTCATGTTTCATCGGACTTTTTCGTGCATTGAATCACATCGGGCAACGGGCGCCCCCTAGCGGTCGGCCCCCCCGCCTGGCGGGGGCTGCGGGGGTATACTTTACGCCAGTGATGACTTTGATATATAGCTGTCAAAGGCCTTGGCCTTAAAACCGGTTCCTGCTGTGACGTCATGCACTCGGGGCTGGCTGGCTCAGCGGGGCAGCTCGAATGCCAACTTTGCGGTCGATTTTAACTCTCAAAAATATATATTTTTATTCCCATTTATGCAGCATACAAGAGTCAAGGATGGAGATACTATCCACTCAGAAATTTATTTAAAAATAAAGGTTCTGTATATTTCCTTTGTGTGTGTGTGTGTGTAGTTTTTTTTTTTATTTTTAAAGTCTATTCTGTCTGAGACTGGATTTGTGTATCATGTACCTTGCTGTTGTTCTTGTCTCTATTCATGTCGCAACAACCGGGGGTCCGCGGACCCCTAGTGGTCCGTGGTGTAATTGCAAGGGGTCCGTGAAAATAAAATATCTTTAAAAAAAATAAAAATTTTGTTTAAATGTGACTGAGACCTTTATCTAGCTAAACTACAGAGTTGTATAATATATAAAATATAAGATATATAAAATATTTGCAGGAAGCTGATGTGGTAAAACTCATTAACTTGCAAGGTTCCGGTTGGCGCTCAAAATTAAGCTAATGTTACAAACGAAGCAGATGATAAGCACAGTTACACGACGAAGAAGAAGAAGAAAAAGAGAAGACGTTTGAACTTGACAAGATGGAGAGGTGGCTCAAATTAAAAAAGAGACCGCTTGTTTCGGACGAAGCAGACTCTGGGCCATCGGAAAAGAAAAAGAAAACAGAGAGCAAAAAGAGATTGTATAAAGAAGAATACATCATGTTGGGATTTACTGCAACTGATTCGGACCCTCAGCAGCCTCTGTGTTTTTTATGTGGAGAGGTGCTTTCTAACCATGCCATGAAACCGGCACACATGCAGCGGCATCTGAGCACCAGGCATCAATCGTCAGTGGGCAAGACTGCTGACTTTTTCACGCGAAAATTGTCCGAGTTCAAGGGGGCGCAAAATCACATGCACGCCGCAAGTCAGACTTCAGCAACTTCCCTCCAAGCTTCTTACCAGGTAGCTTTGCTTGTCGCCAAAGCTAAAAAGCCGTACATGATTGCCGAGGAGCTAATTGCACCAGCTGCAGCTATCCTAGCTGAAACCATGGTGGATAAAAAAGCCACGGATGCAATCCGGTCAGTAGCGCTGTCTAACGACACTATATGCCGCAGGGTGGATGAAATGGCTGGTGACATTGTTCAGCAGGTGACCAACAAACTGAAAGGAGCGGGATCTTTTGCAGTACAGTTAGACGAGTCTACTGACGTGAATGGAGAAGCCCAGTTGGTCATGTTTGCTCGTTTCAAAGATGACACAGTCAACGATATAGTTGAACACATCGTCTTCTGCAAGCCACTACCCGAAAAAAACACGGGTGAGGACATTTTTAATTTGATTGATTGTTTTTTCACGGAGCACGAGTTGGACTGGAAGCGCTGCTCGCATGTATGCACAGACGGGGCAGCGTCTATGACAGGTCGGCACCGCGGACTTGTCTCTCGCATCAGGCAGGTAAACCCCGATATCCAAGGCAAGCACTGCATAATTCACAGACAAGCATTGGCTTCCAAACGCATGAGCCCAGAACTGGACAGTGTTTTGACAGACGCTGTGAAAGTGATTAACTTCATTAAATCATGAGCTCTCAATTCAAGACTGTTCCACAAGCTGTGCGAGGAAATGGGCAGTGACCATCATCAGCTGCTGCTACATACAGACGTATGTTGGCTATCAAGGGGGAAAGCACTACAGAGACTATTTGAACTGAGAGAGCAGGTGCACGATTTCCTCTCAGAGCATGGACATCCTCTGGCTGCTCAACTTGAAGACCAGACCTGGTTGGCTCACCTGGCTTACCTCACTGATGTTTTTGGCCGTCTGAATGAGTTGAGCACAAGCTTGCAAGGTAATGACAAAACTGTTCTTCAGATGTATGATAAAGTTTCAGCATTCATGAGGAAAACTGACCTCTGGTTGAGAAGGTGTGAAAAGGGGGATGTCAGTAATTTCTCTCAGCTTAACTCTTGGATAGCTGACATGAAACAGAACATGAAGCAGAACATTTTGAAAACTGTAAAAATGCACCTGGCCAAACTGACAGCTGAGTTTGAATCCTACTTCCCAGATATTGAGGACATGTGTACTAGACTTGACTGGATACGCAGACCGTTCATGCACAGCAGCATGGATACAGCACCAGAGCAACTCCATGAGAGCCTCATTGACCTGTCTTCAGACAGTGGCTTCAGACTGAAGTTTTCAGAGACATCGCTGACACAGTTTTGGTGCTGTGTGGAGAAGGAGTACCCAGAGCTTGCAAAAGAGGCTCTCTACCAGTTGCAGCCATTTGGGTCGACATACTTGTGTGAGGTCACTTTCTCAGCTCTGACACACATAAAGACCAAACACAGGAACAGACTTCAACTGGAGAGAAGTATCATTACAGCTGTTGCCACTATTCAACCCAGGTTACAGAAACTCATGAGTGGCAGACAAGTGCAAGTGTCTCACTAACAGTTACACAGCACACCTCACTACACCACACCCAAGTGACACAAAAACAGAAGTGAGGATGCTTTGCTTTGATAACACACACACACACACACACACACACACACACACACACACACACACACCATCTGCCTCTACAGATAAAACCAAGACTTAATTACATAATTATTATATTATATTATTGCTTAATTATATATTATATTCATTGAGATTTCATACTTATGTTTGTTTTTGTTCTTGAAGAGTGCATAAAAAATCTGTTTCAGTACATTCATATTTCTGAAAGCTACTATATAAAAGTTCTGTTTTGTTACATAATGTTAAGAAGATGAAATCTGTTTCATTACATTCATATTTCTGAAAGCTACTATATAAAAGTTCTGTTTTGTTACATAATGTTCAGAAGATGAAATCTGTTTCATTACATTCATATTTCTGAAAGCTACTATATAAAAGTTCTGTTTTGTTACATGATGTTCAGAAGATGCTGCATAAAATTTATGCAGATAGGATATTTATGCCATAAATATCCTGTTTTGTTACATATTTCTGGAAACTATGCTGTTGTGTTGTGAATAGAGTGAATAAATGCCATAATGCAATTTAAAATGCAGTTTCTGCTGTTTCTATCAAATTGCACCCTAGCCTCCAGATCGGGTGGGTGGGTGGGTGGGTGGGTGGGGGGGTGTCCTCAGGGTCGATCAAAAATATGCAGAGGATCCAGGACCCCCAAAAGGTTGAGAACCACTGTTGTATTGTGTATTGCATATTGCATAATTGTCTATTGTATTGTTTGTTTTTGTTGGTTCTGTTACTGTCCTGGATTTGTGAATAGTGATGCTGCATTTTTCCTTAATTAGTGTAGTGTTGTATGTGTATTTGTATCTCATTCTGTTTTATGTTACCTGCCTAGGGACTATGGATGAAAATGAGCAATTATCCTAACACTGGTATATTTACATTATGTACTTTATACTGTTGTTCATGAATGTGCACTGTCCCTATCAAATAAACTGGGACGCAGTGACCTAAAACTGCATATACACAATACTTTTAGCTGTGCTGGATTCGTAATTACAAAACCTGTACCTCCTAAACAGTGCTTTTTTGTCAACAAGCTCGAAAGGCCCCAGAAAATAAGGTGGTGCTCACCCATAGATCACTCACCACTAGAAGTGAAGTGCAATCACTCAAACTTTAAAATTCTGCAGATTGGATGCTCCAGTGCTGGTCTAAAAATAGCTACAGTACATGCCATGGGCCATACATGTGCCATTGTAAGGGTTTACTCGGGCATCATCAGTGTGTCTGCAGTAAGCACTAAGTGTACATATTGGCACGGTACTTCATCTACTGAGGCCATAATAACCTGCTTGTTTGTGATTCATCGTGTTAGCCAGAACATACCATATGCTGTGGAGTGCTATGGTGAGCAGTGGCTTATCCAAATCCCTCATGAAAGCTACTAATAAAATCCTTGCATGTCCCCACAGGGGAAAACAGTTGTAATGTTAAAGAGAGCATTCAGTGTTTATGCACTGTACTATCCAACCATATTTGGGCCAGTGCCATCTTTTGAATGGCGCCATGACTAGTTTAGCGCCTGTCACTGGTGCTGGTGATCCACAGTCTGACCTCATAGGTGCAGGCTGTCCTGGACTGGCCACACTCCAGGACTTGCACACTGCATTTCTGTTGTGCTCTTTGAAGGCATCCCACTGAGGTGCTCCATATCTGTGATTGTAAAGCTTACCCTAAAAGCTTACCCTAAAAGTTCAGGCACTACATGTACAGTCTCTTCCAAAAGTATTAGAATGACAAGAGCAAGTCTTTTGTTTCTGCTATACACTGAAGATATTTGGGCTTGAGGTCAAAACATGAATCTGAGATGATAGATCACATACACTACATACAGCATCAGTTATTAGGCCAATGACTATCACTGTTGGACCTTTGAGCAAAGCTCTAAACTTTCAACTGCTGTAGATGCACTACCGGAGATGATCCTGCGCTCTGGGCTCAGCTCCTTTTAAGCGAGCATACGCAGCTGCTCATCTATCTATCTATCAATTTCCTTGTACTAGACAATGATTTATACCTTATGAAGTCCACTCATGCAGGGAGTGGGAACACTTGGGCAATTTGATAGATCTCCCTGATCCATCCTGGTGCTCTGTGTCTGGTTGGAGTCCCATCACATCGCTCCTGTGGAGGACAGCCTCATGTTGACAGTTGAAAGTCACACCTGGAGGATGCTCTGGACTCTTACAATAATGTTTTTATGGCTGAGGACCAGGGCTTTACATTAGCACCCGCCCACCCGCCAAATGCGGGTAAAATTCGGCTTTGGCGGGTAATGACTTTAGTCCCACTAGCCACTTTGGCAGGTGATTTATTCTGTGGTATGACAATATATTTTAATTGTAGTTTTCTCTGAAGGCATCTGATATAATAAACGCATTGCAATGTAATATTACGCGCCTACAACTCCCATGAGCAGCTGTATAAACATTCTGACATGTTAGAATTGTTGAGAACGTACTTTAACGTCTCAGATAAAATCAGTGATACGGTAACCTGCAGTTAATGAACGAAGCAACAAAGTTGCTGACGACTAACAAGCGCGCTATGTGGCAGCATATAGCTGGAGTTTCAAACCCTGCTGCTCAGGAAAAAAGGGGCAGAGATGAGCAGGGCCGGAGCAGCATTTTAAAATCACCGAGGTCCGTGATGCACAAAGTGCGTGCCGAAAAATGTTCGCCATATTTAAATGAGAGGGGTGAATTACACGTCACACAAGAGATCTATTCCTGAAATTACTTTTAATGGTGTTTGAACTGAATATCATCAGTTTTGAAAAACAAAAATCATGTATGTGGCAAGAGTAAGAATAATTTAAGCTTGTTTAATGGTTTGATCTGGCCCAAGCAATGAGGACAAAAGATACCCTAACCATGTAGCCTATGGAACTAAGATACATTAACAATCTGGCATCCATTACACCGACACACCAAAAAAAATTCTGGGAAAAAAATCAGTATACACCACCATGTTTTAGGCAAAGTTATCCAAGACAAACATAAGTTGAAACTTTCCCCTCTATTGCTTTGGCTTATCGAATTATTTATTTTTAAAATCACAAACAAGGCAGGGTACAACTGCGCTGCTTCGAAAATGTAAATTTAACAGCTTGATGAAAGTGCACTGATGGTTACCATGGAAACCCGCGTCTCCTGCACTGCGTTCCTCCCCCGAGTTGCGCTCTCATTCGCTTTTGTGTTCTTGGTCTCAGAGCCGTGAGCGCGAAACAGACACAGAAGACAGAATCAGCGTTTAACATATTTAACAATGCACTTTTTATGGAGACATTTTAATGTTATTCTTTATTTTTTTTATCCAGTTGAATATTTAGCGTACAAATGTATTTTCAGCTCTTAAAAACGGCCGAGGTCCGGCCCTCGGGGACCTCATAGCTGGCTAGGGCCATGGAGATGAACAAGACGCTAATAGGAAGATAAGACAGTTGAATGACAAATGGAAGTTCGGGTGAGATTGGCTAGTTCATAGCAAAACCGAAAATACCATGTACTGTGAAGACTGTAGAAAGTCTGGCAAAGACAGGCACCAGTAATTTTAAACTCGAAACTATAAAGGACCATGAAAAGTCAAATGCACACATCGGTATACTATAACATCAAAACAGGCGAAGACGGCTGGTTCACTACAGGACAGCATTGCTTTCAAGTCCCTGGCTGTCATGAAGTTGGCTGAGCTGGAGAGGATGGAGCTGCTGTTTAGAAACGTTCACGCGATTGGAAAGAAGTTGATCTCGCCCCAGCTATCAACTTGTGGCCTGCTGGAAGCCTCAGGTCACGAAGACCATTTTTCATGGACCATTCAGACTCATCTGATGATGAATGTAATGAGGACATTTAATGTCTCTCTCTATACATGTTCACACACACACACACACACACACACACACACACACACACACACACACACACTATTAATAGATAATACATAATATACATAATAATACTTGATAATGGGGTGGCACGGTGGTGTAGTGGTTAGTGCTGTCACCTCACAGCAAGAAGGTCCTGGGTTCGAGCCCCGGGGCTGGCGAGGGCCTTTCTGTGTGGAGTTTGCATGTTCTCCCCGTGTCCGCGTGGGTTTCCTCCGGGTGCTCCGGTTTCCCCCACAGTCCAAAGACATGCAGGTTAGGTTAACTGGTGACTCTAAATTGACCGTAGGTGTGAATGTGAGTGTGAATGGTTGTCTGTGTCTGTGTGTCAGCCCTGTGATGACCTGGCGACTTGTCCAGGGTGTACCCCGCCTTTCGCCCGTAGTCAGCTGGGATAGGCTCCAGCTTGCCTGCGACCCTGTAGAACAGGATAAAGTGGCTAGAGATAATGAGATGAGATGAGATACTTGATAATGGGGTGGCACGGTGGTGTTGTGGTTAGTGCTGTCACCTCACAGCAAGAAGGTCCGGGTTCGACCCCGTGGCCGACGAGGGCCTTTCTGTGCAGAGTTTGCATGTTCTTCCCGTGTCCGCGTGGGTTTCCTCCAGGTGCTCCGGTTTCCCCCACAGTCCAAAGACATGCAGGTTAGGTTAACTGATGACTCTAAATTGACCGTAGGTGTGAGTGTGAATGGTTGTCTGTGTCTATGTGTCAGCCCTGTGATGACCTGGCGACTTGTCCAGGGTGTACCCTGCCTTTCGCCTGTAGTCAGCTGGGATAGGCTCCAGCTTGCCTGCGACCCTGTAGAACAGGATAAAGTGGCTAGAGATAATGAGATGAATGAGATGAGATACTTGATAATACACATAATACTTGCATATCAAAACATCATCAAATGTTTTTCAATGATAAATGTTTTGAATTGGATTTTTAATATTAGAATCAGTTCAGTTGTACTGAATGTTATTTTTCATATTATACGATATTTCATGTTGTAAGGGGCTTGAATTTGAGTTCAATAAACAGAATACTCTGTTTATATTTTTGTCTGAATTGGTTGCATGTTTTCATATAGGGATCTACCTTAACAGCACTGAATACTTGAGTGCTACTGTAGAGATATTGTGGCAATGGGGGCGTGGTCAAGTGTCGGTCTGTGACAGGAGGGCGGAGTCAGGGAAGGTAAGTGGCAGAATCACTACACCTGATGTTAGTTAACCTGTGTTTGTGTGCCTTCCCCAGTGACCGGGCCCTATATAAGGAGAGAGAGAGCAGAGGAAGAGGTTTCTCTCCCCAACCAGATGACTTATGTGTGTGTGTGTATGCGTGTGGCTGGGAGAGTGTATAATGTGCAATATCTCAGCACGCAGTATTGCGGAAGTGCTCTTCCACGTCATCTCCCGAGTTGGAATCTCCAAAGAGATTCTGACTGACCAAGGCACCTCGTTTATGTCATGCACACTGAGCGAATTGTATGGGTTATTGGGAATCAAGCCGATCCGCACCAGCGTTTATCACCCACAAACGGATGGTTTAGTCGAACGGTTTAATCGCACCCTCAAAAACATAATTAAAATTTTTGTAAGCGAGGACGCACGTAATTGGGATAAATGGCTCGAACCCCTGCTTTTCGCAGTGTGAGAGGTCCCACAAGCCTCCACGGGGTTCTCCCCATTTGAATTATTATATGGGCGTAAGCCACGTGGCATCCTAGATGTGCTGCGGGAAAATTGGGAGGAGGGACCTTCAACCAGCAAAAATACAATTCAATACGTTCTCGACCTGCGTGCAAAACTCCACACCCTCATGCACCTAACCCAGGAGAATTTGCGGCAGGCCCAAGAACAGCAAATCCGCCTGTACGACAGGGGCACATGCCTTAGGGAGTTCGCACAGGGAGATAAAGTGCTTGTGATGTTGCCCACATCGAGCTCCAATTTGGTCACCAAGTGGCAAGGACCCTTTGAGGTCACACGGCGAGTCGGGGACGTCGACTATGAGGCGAACGGACAGGGGCGGGGCATTACAGATTTACCACCTCAATCTGTTAAAACTCTGGAGCAAGGGGGTCCCTGTGGCATTGGTGTCGCTGGTTCCAGAGAAGGCAGAGCTGGGACCGGAGGTTCAAAAGGGAACATTAACTACCACTCCGGTCCCCTGTGGAGACCACCTCTCCTTGACCCAACTCTCGGAGGTTGCCCAGTTGCAAGCCGAATTTTCGGACGTGTTCTCACCCCTGCCCGGCCGCACCCGCCTCATAGAACACCACATTGAGACACCCCCGGGGGTGGTAGTGTGCAGCTGCCCTTACAGGCTGCCCGAACACAAAAAATAGGTGGTTCGGGAAGAACTCGAGGCCATGCTCGATATGGGCATCGTCGAGGAGTCCCACAGTGACTGGAGCAGCCCAGTGGTCCTGGTTCCCAAGGCCGACGGGTCGGTCCGGTTCTGTGTGGACTATAGAAAAGTCAATGCGGTGTCTAAATTCGATGCGTACCCAATGCCTCGTATTGACGAGTTGCTTGATCAACTAGGCATGGCTCGTTTTTATTCGACACTGGATTTGACAAAGGGATATTGGCAGATCCCCTTGACTCCATTATTCAGAGAAAAAACGGCCTTTTCCACACCGTTTGTCTTACACCAGTTTGTCACACTTCCTTTTGGGCTGTTTGGGGCGCCCGCTACGTTCCAGCGGCTGATGGATAGGGTCTTCCGCCCCCACGCCACCTATGCGGCTGCATACCTCGATGATATCATTATCTATAGTAATGACTGGCCGCGGCAACCGCAACATCTGAGGGCCGTCCTTAGGTCACTGAGGCGAGCGGGTCTCACAGCCAACCCGAAGAAGTGTGCGATTGGGCTGGTGGAAGTACGGTATCTGGAAACTGAATTACTTTCATTAATCTCTACATCAAAAGCCTCAACTTGTGTACTAGATCCCTTACCTACACGTCTATTCAAACAGATAATGCCTGGAGTAATTGAACCGCTTCTAAAAATAATAAATTCTTCTCTTACGATTGGCTATGTACCCAAATCCTTTAAACTAGCAGTTATCAAACCCCTGATTAAAAAACCTGACCTTGATCCCTGTCAGCTGTCCAATTATCGGCCAATATCAAACCTCCCCTTTATCTCCAAGATCCTTGAAAAAGCTGTGGCACAGCAGTTATGCTCATATTTACATAGGAATAACATCCATGAAATGTATCAGTCAGGATTTAGACCTCATCATAGCACAGAGACAGCACTGGTTAAAGTAGTAAACGACCTACTGTTGGCGTCTGATCAGGGCTGTGTCTCGCTACTTGTGTTACTTGACCTTAGTGCAGCATTTGATACCATTGATCATTCCATTCTTCTGGATAGACTAGAAAATGTTGTGGGAGTTAAGGGAACGGCCCTCTCCTGGCTCAGGTCTTATCTAACTGATCGTTATCAGTATGTTGATATAAATGGTGATATTTCTAGATGTACCGAGGTAAAGTTTGGTGTTCCACAAGGTTCTGTCTTGGGTCCACTGCTTTTTTCTCTATATATGTTACCTCTGGGTGATATTATTCGTAAACATTGTATTAGTTTCCACTGTTATGCTGATGACACACAGTTGTATGTCTCTGCAAAACCTGATGAGAGACACCAGCTTAATAGAATTGAGGAATGTGTTAAGGACATTAGACACTGGATGCTTATTAATTTCCTTCTGCTTAACTCTGACAAGACTGAAGTACTTGTGCTAGGACCACATACAGCTAGAAGTAAGTTTTCTGATTACACAGTGACTCTGGATGGCCTTTCTGTTTCTTCATGTGCAGCAGTAAAAGACCTTGGAGTGATTATTGACCCCAGTCTTTCATTCGAAACTCACATTGATAACATCAGCTTTCTTTCATCTCAGAAATATTGCAAAGATAAGAAATTTAATGTCATTGCATGACGCAGAAAAACTAGTCCATGCTTTCGTTACCTCCAGGTTGGATTATTGTAATGCCTTACTGTCTGGATGTTCCAATAAGTGCATAAATAAGCTCCAGTTAGTTCAAAATGCAGCAGCAAGAGTCCTTACTAGAACTAGAAAATATGACCACATCACGCCTGTCTTATCCACACTGCATTGGCTCCCAATCAAATTTCGTATTGATTATAAAATACTACTATTGACCTTTAAAGCACTGAATGGTCTCACACCACAGTACCTGAGTGAGCTTCTGCTCCTCTATGACCCGCCACGCCTACTTAGATCAAAAGGTGCAGGCTATCTGCTGGTACCTCGTATAGTGAAGGCTACATCAGGGGGCAGAGCCTTTTCTTACAAAGCCCCACAGTTATGGAACAGCCTTCCAAGTAATGTTCGGGAATCAGACTTAGTCTCAGCATTTAAGTCTAGGCTGAAAACATATCTGTTTAGTCAAGCCTTTTGTTAATGGTGTTTATGAGGTAAAGGTGTAGATCTCGAGGGTCCTCAGACATAGAGTGTTTTGGTAAACTGGGATGTATGGATGCTGTCAGTCCCCACTCGCTTGCTCACTCGAGTTTGTTGACAGTGTAGTGGCTGGCTGCTTTATGTCCCGGGGCTCCCTCATGCCTGTGTTACCTTCTGGCTCTCTCCTTTTAGTGATGCTGTCATAGTTAGTTGCCAGAGTCCCTGCTTGTACTCGGTGCAATGTGTATACTGCTCCTACTTATTCAGGTGACATTGGGCATACCTAACAACCTGCGTTTTCTTTCCCCCCCCACCCCAAATCTGTCTCTCTGAGTTACATGGAGTCAACAGGAAATCTTTTGGTGGAGAGGGTGGAGACCTCGACTGGCTGTTGTAGCCTGCAGGGAATCGGCCATCAGACTTCTGTCGCATGTCCCAGACCCGGTGAAATGTAACTGAATTGTCTTGGCCAGCCCTAAGGGTCCCATCTGCATCTCATCATTGCTGAGGAGTGTGCTCCCATCACCCAATCAAGCATCCAGCCAGAGCAGGTCATGATATATTTTTTACCATATTAACATGCCATTGTTGTGGGTTATACCTGATGTCAAGACTCTCGTCTCTGTGAGCCTACCACACAGACTTAATACTTGTCATTTTTAGGGCATACCTAACATCTGTTTTCTTTCTCTCTCACTTCCTGGTGCCCTGTGTCTGGTCGGAGTTTTATCGCATTGCTCCTGTGAAGGACGGCCCCATGAGGATAGTTGAGGGTTATACCTGGAGGATGCTCTGGACTCTTACAGTAATGCTTTTATGGCTGAGGACTACAGTTGTCTTGCTAACTTTAGGACTGCAGTTATCATGAACAGTTTTGCACTCAAGTTTCCATCAATGAAGAGCTATAACATCAACGAAACTGTCCTCATGTTAAAACTGTTAATATTATAGTCAGGCTGTCTGTTGTTGCCCAAATGAGGATGGGTTCCCTTTTGAGTCTGGTTCCTCTCGAGGTTTCTTCCTCATGTCATCTGAGGGAGTTTTTCCTTGCCACCGTCGCCACAGGCTTGCTCATTGGGGATAGATTAGGGATAAAGTTAGCTCATGTTTTAAGTCGTTAAAATTCTGTAAAGCCGCTTTGCGACAATGTTTATTGTTAAAAGCACTATACAAATAAACTTGACTTGACTTGACTTGGGCAATGGGCAGGTGCGTCCCCAAATTAACAAGACGGCAGCGATTGCGGCCTGCCCGAGGCCCAAGACCAAAAAGGGGGTGAGACAGTTCCTGGGGCTGGCTGGCTACTATCATAGGTTTATACCTAATTATTTGGATGTCACCAGCCCGCTGACTGATCTCACTAAAAAGGGGGCACCAGATCTGGTCCAGTGGACGGAGCAATGCCAGCAGGCTTTTTCTGAGGTAAAGGCTGCACTGTGTGGGGGGCCACTGTTACACTCCCCTGACTTTTCTCTCCCCTTTATATTGCAGACGGACACATCGGACAGAGGGCTGGGGGCTGTTTTGTCCCAGGAGGTGGAGGGGGAGGATCGCCCAGTGCTGTACATAAGCCAGAAGCTGTCAGTGTGTGAGGGGCGCTACAGCACCATAGAGAAGGAGTGCCTGGCCATCAAGTGGGCAGTCCTCGCCCTCCGTTACTACCTGCTGGGAAGCCCTTTCACCCTCTGTTCAGACCACGTGCCCCTCCAGTGGCTCCACCGCATGAAGGATGCCAATGCGCAGATCACCTGTTGGTATCTGGCACTCCAACCCTTTAACTTCAAGGTGGTCCACAGGCCAGGGGCGCAGATGGTCGTGGCGGACTTCCTCTCCCGTCAAGGTGGGGGGGAGTCGGCTGCGGGCCGGATAGCTGCCCGGCCTGAGTCGGGTGGTGGGGGTATGTGGCAGTGGGGGTGTGGTCAAGCGTCGGTCTGTGACAGGAGGATGGAGTCAGGGAAGGTAAGTGGCAGAATCACTACACCTGATGTTAGTTAACCTGTATTTGTGTGCCTTCCCCAGTGACCGCGCCCTATATAAGGAGAGAGAGAGCAGAAGAAGAGGTCTCTCTCCCCAACCAGATGACTTATGTGTGTGTGTGTATGCGTGTGGCTGGGAGAGTGTGTTTTTGCGACTGAAAAGTGCAAATAAAAAGAGTTTTTGGAACTCAGTTCTGGCCTGCCGTACTTCTGTGCTCCACCCACCCGCTCTGATTTCTACAGATACATTATACGCTGCCATTCATAATTAAATCTAGATCTTCCGAACTTTAACATATCATGGTGAAGACAAAACTGCAATTTCCTGGCAACAAAATTGTGGCTAGTGAAAAGGCTGAATGGCTAGTGACTCGGGAAAACCACTAGCCACAGTGACCGGTGAGCAAAAAAGTTAATGTAAAGCCCTGCTGAGGACTACAGTTGACTTGCTAACTTTAGGACTGCAGTTGTCATGAACAGTTTTGCACTCAAGTTTCCATCAATGAAGAGTTTATAACATCAACGAAACTGACTTCATGTTAAAACTGTTAATGTTATAGTCATGTTGTCTGTTGTTGCCCAAATGAGGATGGGTTCCCTTTTGAGTCTGATTCCTCTCGAGGTTTCTTCCTCATGTCGTCTGAAGGAGTTTTTCCTTGCCATCATCGCCACAGGCTTGCTCATTGGGGATAGATTAGGGATAAAATTAGCTCACGTTTTAAGTCATTCAAATTCTGTAAAGCTGCTTTGTGACAATGTTTATTGTTAAAAGTGCTATACAAATAAACTTGACTTGACTTGGGATTTAGTTATAAATACATGTTTGTTTGTTGTTGTTTTTTTTGGGGGGGGTGTCAAGTCAATTAACCTGGGCAGCATGGTGGTGTAGTGGTCAGCACTGTCACCTCACAGCAAGAAGGTCCTGGGTTCAAACCCAGTGGCCGGCGAGGGCCTTTCAGTGTGGAGTTTGCATGTTCTCCCTGTGTCTGCATGGGTTTCTTCCAGGTGCTCTGGTTTCCCCCACAGTCCAAAGCTATGCAGGTTAGGTTAATTGGCTCTAAATTGACCGTAGGTGTGAATGTGAGTGTGAATGGTTGTTTGTCTCTGCGATAACCTGGTGACTTGTCCAGGGTGTACCCTGCCTCTCGCCCATAGTCAGCTGGGATAGGCTCCAGCTTGCCTGCGACCCTGTTGAACAGGATAAGTGGCTACAGATAATGGATGGATGGTCAATTAACCTCTGCATAATCTCATTGATTAAGAGAAAGTTAACATTTGAGTCAAGAAATGCAACAAAGCAAACTGAACTAGAAAAGCACTTGGAGAGCGCAGACCTCCACCAAGAATCCTTTAAGAAAATCTGGGATGCAGAAGGTGATCCGGATCACTGCCAAAATTTAATGGATTGTTACTTGTGCACAGTCACACCTCTGGAAAAAATTTCAGAGCAATCCGTTCATTACTTTTTCCGTAATGTTGCTAACAGACAAACCAACAAACAAACAAATGCTACTGAAAACATAACCTCCTTGGCGGAGGTAAAAATAATAACTAGAATGCATTTCCAGAGAAAATGCGAAAGTGTGCTTGCTCAGGTGCGCTGCCATGGCGACCCAGCAAGAGAGGCGACCGCACACCCACACGACAAGTTTTGTGTCAACACACAAAAGTTTGGCCAAGACACAAGGCGGATTCTCATACGGAAACGACAGGCTGGCAAGGTTCTTTACAGGGACATCCCAGAGCATTACTAACATGAAAATTTAGATGTAATTCTTAATCCGTAAAGAGATATGACCCAAAACACATTTTTGCTCATTGTGGTGCCCCTTAGTGGCCAAATGACACCAAATTTGATGAGGATACATGAACTGGTGCCGAAAGTCATCTCAACAAATATGGTCTTGATACTTCAAAGCGTTTCTGAGATATGAGCCAAAATACGTTTTTGCCAATTGCGACGCCCCCTAGTGGCCAAATGACACCATATTTGATGAGGGTAGTTTGGATGGTGTCCAAAGTCATACCACTAAATATGGTCTTGATATGTCAAAGCATTTCCGTGATATGAGCTCACTTCCTGTTTGGTGGCTTTGTCATTGATTTTGATTGGCTGCCACGGGCGAACGCTTCGATGTATGAGACCGAAACGAATATCATTCATTAGGCATGGACTGTAGATCATGTATGCCAAGTTTCGGGATGATCGGACAAAACATGCGGCCAGGGTCACTCTACATTCACTTTGGACAAAATTCAAAATGGCGGAAAATCTAATTAGGCAGAGAATGACATCATAGGGTGCGTTGGAATCGTCTAGCTCCAAGGATTCCAACGGCACTAGACTTATAAAAATCGGACATACAGATCAAAAGTTACGTGCATGAACGCATGTAAGACTGTGATCAGTTGATGGCGCTAGACCATGAGACGTACCAACATGAAACTTGACGAAATCAATCAGGGTCCACTCCTCTATCAGTGTACCAAGTTTCATGACTTTACACCTTACGTTTTGGCCTACAGAAGGAAAGATCTGTTTTTTTGCATCGTGCGCCCATTCATTTCAATGGGGAAAAAATTAATCCTTTAAAAAAATCTGGGATCCAGAAGGTGATCCGGATCACCGCCAAAATTTAATGGATTGTTACTTGTGCCCAGTCACACCTCTGGAAAAATTTTCAGAGCAATCCGTTCATTACTTTTTCCGTAATGTTGCTAACAGACAAACCAACCAACCAACCAACAAACAAACAAACAAACAAACCAACGTGACCGAAAACATAACCTCCTTGGTGGAGGTAATAAAACTAGCCTCCAACACAGATGTGAAACTAAATGCTAAAGACTAAACATTTAAACAAGGCACTAAACAATAACCACAAAGCAATTAGGAAATAAAGAAACTAAACAGAGATGTAACTTAATCAAACAAACTAAATTGAAATTAAGCTACAACATAACAAATAACTGTAAAGAACCAGAGTACAGAAATCTTTGTCAGCATTTCTAGAAAAGTAAGCCCAAACTGGATATGAATTAAACATGAACAAAAACTAAGCACAGAAAAGACAATGAAAAAAGTATGTCAAAATGGTATAAAATGGCACAAACACAACTACATGAGTGGTGTCAGATCCAACTGATGTGCATATCTGATTGGAATTCAACCATATGTAGCAAGTCTGAACAGCCAGAAATGACGAGATCCAACTTTTACAAATTTGTTTTATATCACATTCGTACGGTATGTGACTTGAAATACAATTCAAATTGCATTTTTTTTTCAAATCCATTTCTTACTGCGGGGTGGCACGGTGGTGTAGTGGTTAGCGCTGTCGCCTCACAGCAAGAAGGTCCTGGGTTCGAACCCCGGGTCCGGCGAGGGCCTTTCTGTGTGGAGTTTGCATGTTCTCCCCGTGTCCGCGTGGGTTTCCTCCGGGTGCTCCGGTTTCCCCCACAGTCCAAAGACATGCAGGTTAGGTTAACTGGTGACTCTAAATTGACCGTAGGTGTGAATGTGAGTGTGAATGGTTGTCTGTGTCTATGTGTCAGCCCTGTGATGACCTGGCGACTTGTCCAGGGTGTACCCCGCCTTTCGCCCGTAGTCAGCTGGGATAGGCTCCAGCTTGCCTGCGACCCTGTAGAAGGATAAAGCGGCTAGAGATAATGAGATGAGATGAGATTTCTTACTGCTCTGATCGAATTTCATGTGTGGTTTTTTTTAACTTTTGAAACCACATAAAGTTCATGTTTACATCATACAGCAAACATGGTAGTTTGGTGGTGCATAAAATAAAGCAGAGCAGGCAAGCCTCTTCTGTCTCTGATGCTGTCTCATTATATTTTTTAAAATCAATTCTGTGCCACAGCTCCACATTGCCATGTGTTAAATATGGAAGCCCATTTCATTACCCTCCATTTTGGTTTATTTGTCACCTACTTCTACTTTTGGGCCACAATGCCATTACTACTTCTGGGGGCAAGAATATTACTATAGCAACCAATGTGAATAAGACATGAAATAAAATAAGGATTGCCACACAGTCACACAGGAAGATCGGATTCAGATCGGATATGCAAAAAAATTGGACTGACAGTCTGAACACAGTCACTGAGACACACAAGCAGTTTGGGGGGGATGATATGCCACACATGTAATGGCAGATTGTGTAAATATGTGATTTACTTTTGTATTGTATTGTATTTATTTATAGTATAGCGGCGTGTAGTATAAGTGTAGATGTTCATCTTTAATTCAAGGGTTTTAACAGAAATATTGCATTAACCTTTCAAGAATTATAGTTATTTTTTATATACATAGTCCCTCTATTTTCACAAGCTGAAATCTGGAACCCATGGACATCACCAAATGCTGAGTTTCCTCTCTTGAGATGCTTTGCCAGGCCTTGCCTTTACCCACCTTCAGTTGCTGCCTTCAGTTTGTGCCTTTCTGACTTCGGTTTTGTCTTCAGTAAGTGAAAAGCATGTTTAATTGGATTGACAGACTCGGCCACTTAAAAAGATTTCATTTCATTTCCTGAAGAAGCTCTTGGGCTGATTTTGTAATATGTTTTGGGCCATTATCTGTCTGTACTTTGAAGCACTGTCCTATCAGTTTTACAGCATTTGACTGAATCTGAACATAAAGTATAGCCCTATCTATTTCAGAATTCCTCCTGCTACTTCTATTAACAGTCACATCAATAAACACCAGTGACCCAGTTCCACTGGCAGCCATACATGCCCACATCCACTATGTTTGACAGATGATGTACTATGTTTTGGATCATGAGCCCTTCCTTTCCTTCTCCATGCTCTTCTCTTGGTGCAAGCTAATTTTGGTTTCTTCTGTCCAAAGAATCTTGTTCCAGAACTGGGTAGGCTTTCTAGCAAAGTCTAATCTGGCCTTTCTGTTCTTGAGTGTTACCAGTGGTTTGCATCTTGCAGTAAACCCTCTGTATCTACATTCATGAAGGTGTCGCTTGATTATAGATTTTGACAATGATTTATCTGCCTCCTCAAGAGTGTTCTTGATTCTGCGATGTAAAGTGGTTTCTACTTCACCAGAAAGAATTCTATGATCATCCACTTTAGTTGTCTTCTTTGGTCTTCTGGACTTTTTGGTGTTGCTGAGCTCACCAGTGCTCAATGCTTCTTTTTAAGAATGTATCAAACTCCTAAAGTTTCTGCTATCTCTCTGATAAGCCGTATTTATTTATTTATTTATTTATTTATCTATCTATCCTAATGATGGCATCAGCACCTCTTTGGACTGAATATTGAGAGTTCCCATGAACAGCTACCAAATGCAAAGTCAACACTTCGAATCAAATCCAGACCTTTTATCTCCTTAATCTGTCATGAAATAATGAGGAAATAGACCATAACCGGCCATGAAACTGCTCATCTCATTATCTCTAGCCGCTTTATCCTGTTCTACAGGGTGCTTATCAGGCAATTGTCCAATTACTTTTGAGCCTGTAAAAATGGCTCAAGTCATATGCACTATGTAAAACTTGCTGCAATTCCTAAAACGTTAATGCAATATTTTTTGTTAAATGACTTTAATTAAATCTGAAATTCAACACTTCAATTACATCTTGATTGATTCATTTCAAATCCATGGTGGTGGTATCCAGAGGCAAAATTGTGAAAATTGTGTCATTGTCCAAATTCTTAGGGACCTGACTGTATTTCAAGTCTGACTACAGATATTCTGAATACTTCAATAAAGTCTTCATCTTTTCACTTTAGGTAAAAATATGAAACCTTATGTAACATCCAGGCGGCACGGTGGTGTAGTGGTTAGCGCTGTCGCCTCACAGCAAGAAGGTCCTGGGTTCGAGCCCCGGGGCCGGCGAGGGCCTTTCTGTGTGGAGTTTGCATGTTCTCCCCGTGTCCGCGTGGGTTTCCTCCGGGTGCTCCGGTTTCCCCCACAGTCCAAAGACATGCAGGTTAGGTTAACTGGTGACTCTAAATTGACCGTAGGTGTGAATGTGAGTGTGAATGGTTGTCTGTGTCTATGTGTCAGCCCTGTGATGACCTGGCGACTTGTCCAGGGTGTACCCCGCCTTTCGCCCGTAGTCAGCTGGGATAGGCTCCAGCTTGCCTGCGACCCTGTAGAAGGATAAAGCGGCTAGAGATAATGAGATGAGATGAGATGTAACATCCATCCATTATCTGTAACTGCTTATCCTGTGCAGGGTTGCGGGCAAGCTGGAGCCTATCCCAGCTGACTATGGGTGAGACGCAGGGTACACCCTGGACAAGTCACCAGATCATTGCAGGGTTGACACATAGAGACAAACATCCATTCACACTCACATTCACACCTACAGTCAATTTAGAGCCACCAATTAGCCTAACCCGCATGTCTTTGGACTGGGAGAAACCAGAGCACCCAGAGGAAACCCACGCAGACACGGGCAGAACATGCAAACTCCACACACAAAGGCCCCCACCGGCCATTGGGCTCGAACCCAGAACCTTCTTGCTGTGAGGCAACAGTGCTAACTACTATACCACCATGCCATCCCTACCTTGTGTAACATAATAGCAAAAATCATAAATGCTGAACTAATTAAATACATTTAATAATAATAATAGGGCAGCATGGTGGTGTAGTGGTTAGCGCTGTCGCCTCACAGCAAGAAGGTCCGGGTTCAAGCCCCGTGGCCGGCGAGGGCCTTTCTGTGTGGAGTTTGCATGTTCTCCCCGTGTCCGCGTGGGTTTCCTCCAGGTGCTCCGGTTTCCCCCACAGTCCAAAGACATGCAGGTTAGGTTAACTGGTGACTCTAAATTGACCGTAGGTGTGAATGGTTGTCTGTGTCTATGTGTCAGCCCTGTGATGACCTGGTGACTTGTCCAGGGTGTACCCCGCCTTTCACCCATAGTCAGCTGGGATAGGCTCCAGCTTGCCTGCGACCCTGTAGAACAGGATAAAGCAGCTAGAGATAATGAGATAAGATGAGATTATTATATTTGACTCTATTCTCTCTCCCCCCCAAAAAAAAAATTACACAGGGCTGTGCATCAGGGCAGGTAAATCTACCTTTACCTAATGTAGTTTCAAGTGTTTGCATTACTGTTTCTGAAGGCTAAAATTGCTGTGCTACAGTAGTGCTTGAAAGTTTGTGAACCCTTTAGAATGTTCTATATTTCTGCATAAACATGACCTAAAACATCATCAGATTTTCACACAAGTCCTAAAAGTAGATAAAGAGAACCCAGTTAAACAAATGAGACAAAACTATTATATTTGGTCGTTTATTTATTGAGAAAAATGATATATTTCCAATATTTCATATCTGTGAAAGGCAAAAGTATGTGAACCTCTAGGATTAGCAGTTAATTTGAAGGTGAAATTAGAATCAGGCGCTTTCAATCAGTGAGATGACAATCAGGTGTGAGTGGGCACCCCGTTTTATTTAAAGAACAGGAATCTATCAAAGTCTGATCTTCACAACACATGTTTGTGGAAGTGTATCCTGGCATGAACAAAGGAGATTTCTGAGGACCTCAGAAAAAGCATTGCTGATGCTTATCAGGCTGGAAAAGTTTACAAAAACTTCGCTAAAGAGTTTGGACTCCACCAATCCACAGTCAGACAGATTGTGTACAAATGGAGGAAATTCAAGACCATTGTTACCCTCCCCAGGAATGGTCGGCCAACAAAGATCACTCCAAGAGCAAGGCGTGTAATAGTTGGCGAGGTCACAAAGGACCCCAGGGTAACTTCTAAGCAACTGAAGGCCTCTCTTATATTGGCTAATGTTAATGTTCATGAGTCCACCATCAGGAGAACACTGAACAACAATGGTGTGCATGGCAGGGTTACAAGGAGAAAGCTACTGCTCTCCAAAAAAAACATTGCTGCTTGTCTGCAGTTTGCTAAAGATCACGTGGACAAGCCAAAATGCTCTTGGAAAAATGTTTTGTGGATGGATGAGACCAAAATAGAACTTTTTGGTTTAAATGAGAAGTGTTATGTTTGGAGAAAGGACAAAACTGCATTCCAGCATAAGAACCTTATCCCGTCTGTGAAACATGATGGTGGTAGTATCATGGTTTGGGCCTGTTTTGCTACATCTGGGCCGGGATGGCTTGCCATCATTGATGGAACAACAGATTCTGAATTATACCAGCGAATTCTAAAGGAAAATGTCAGGACATCTGTCCATGAACTGAATCTCAAGAGAAGGTGGGTCATGCAGCAAGACAACGACCCTAAGCACACAAGTCGTTCTACCAAAGAATGGTTAAAGAAGAATAAAGTTAATGTTTTGGAATGGCCAAGTCAAAATCCTACCTTAATCCAATCGAAATGTTGTGGAAGGACCTGAAGCGAGCAGTTCATGTGAGGAAACCCACCAATATCCCAGAGTTGAAGCTGTTCCGTACAGAGGAATGGGCTAAAATTCCTCCAAGCCAGTGTGCAGGACTCATCAACAGTTACTGGAAACATTTAGTTGCAGTTATTGCTGCACAAGGGGGTCACACCAGATACTGAAAGCAAAGGTTCACATCCCGGTACTTTTGCCACTCACAGATATGTAATATTGGATCATTTTCCTCAATAAATAAATGACCAAGTATTATATTTTTGTCTCATTTGTTTAACTGGGTTCTCTTTATCTACTTTTAGGACTTGTGTGAAAATCTGATGATGTTTTAGATCATATTTATGCAGAAATATAGAAAATTCTAAAGAGTTCACAAACTTTCAAGCACCACTGTACGCTGTTAAACACTGCATTACCCATGGTTGCCAGATCATGTCTCACAAACATGACTATTTTTAACCTTGAAACAAATAATATTTGTGCTTATAGTTCATTTAGACACAGGTTGAGATTGTTTGTAGTTGGCTCGTCCATCGGAGAAGTTATGGCTGAGCACCACCATAAAGTTCCCATAAAGTCCTCATTCACTCCCTAAATTTTAAATTCAGTTGAAACACTAATTACCCCTTTTGAGTGCCCAACATTTTTTAATTTAGCAATTTGACAGATGTAAGTTGATGTTCCACTGATTTGCTCTCTTTTCTAAGTGTTGTGCAGTCATGAGGCAGAATACTCACTGCCCCATTTCACTCCAAAGCACCTATATCTTAATATTGCAAACTTTTTAATGAGAATATTACAGAAAAAAGGTATTAGATATCTGCCTACCTCAAGGCATTGACAATTTTGATCATTATTGGATAGTGGACGCTACACAATTATCCAAATCCCAGACTAATTCTACACACACTATTTAGAAATTGCTCACTGGCATTCCACATAAGATTACAATTAACCAAATATAAGATTATTAAACCTGTTTCTAAGGCATTTTCTTTTATAACTATTTCTGGCTTTCCAGTTTTGTATTTTATTGGCAGACAATTTTGCTTCTTTTTAGAAAAAAAAGCTTAAAATCAGAATTATCTGCAAATAGAACAGACTTTCAAGCTTGGAATTAGTAAAAATGTTTAGAAATAGGTATTAGTAATGTTGTATTTGGTTTGCTGTAATTCTGTAGAGTTAATCTTGAAATACTTGATAGCACTGACTATATTCAAGATATTGTCACTTGCTAAGATACCATTTTTTTTTTTGCAGTGTAAGAGCACTGCCATGTCTTCAGACTTATATGCTCAGTTTGAAGATGTCATGGAAACAGAGCTGAACAATTTCCTTATTGCACCATAGAGGGAGAAGAAGATCCCCTTGATTGGTGGAAACTTCATCAAGGAAATTTTCCAAGGTTGAGGAGTCTTTAGCTTTTCTCTCACACCATGAGTTTTCTCAAAGTGTATGTACAGG
The DNA here is from genome assembly GCF_027579695.1 of Neoarius graeffei. Classification (NCBI taxonomy): domain Eukaryota; kingdom Metazoa; phylum Chordata; class Actinopteri; order Siluriformes; family Ariidae; genus Neoarius; species Neoarius graeffei. Next base: position 56,153,361 of record NC_083578.1, on the reverse strand, counting down.
CACCACTATGCTGTCGTATTTGAATGACAAGCTCCTATGTGCCCCCACTAGACAGCAAAACAGGTTTTAGTCTCCTGGAGAAAAGAGCTCCCAAACACCAAAACTTTGACATAAAAGTACATTCATTGGGAATTATAAGCATTTTGTAATCCCAATGGCAGTCATTGTCAAGCTTTCGGATAAAATTCATGGAGGTCACTTCCTGCTAGTGACGCTATGATTGCTGGCTGCAGCTGCAGTGATAGTAGCATTGAGCCTAATAGAATAAAGGTACATCAAGAAATTGATTGTAAGCTTGAAGCCAAACCCCAAATACCACAGATAGAGGTGATTTCTCAACCAGTAAGAGGGGCACAAGCTCTGACTTGCTGGAGATGTGAGAATTTTCTTCTGAAAAGGTGTTGCTCTGGAGAGACTTCCCTTACTGGCATGGGGGATAGTGTAGTCCCCAGAGGGTCAAGTGGAGTCCTAGTGTGAGATCAGAAGACATAAACCAGCTGGAACTGAAACTGGTCTATCTGGGGCACTTGGCCGGGTTATCTGTTCTTGTGGATTTGGCACTGGGTTAAGTACAGGCTGAAGACTACAACCGAGAAGTCAACACTCCTGGCTGCAAGAGCTCCTAGTATGTGGACCTTGTATGTGCTCAGGTGGAAGCTGTTCTGTGAAAGGTGTATGTGGCATTGCAGCATGTTAGAGGACCATGGATGGCGTCTCAAATTTATCTGAGCATTTTCACAGAGAGCAAGGTGCATTCCATCCATCCATCCTTCCATTATCTGTAGCCACGTACAGATAACTACATGACTTTACAGGGTCACAGGCAATCTGGAGCCTATCCCAGCTGACTATGGGTGAGAGGTGGGGTACACCCTGGACAAGTCGCCAAGTCATCGCAGGGCTGACACAGAGACAAACAACCATTCACACTCACATTCACACCTATGGTCAATTTAGAGCCAACAATTAACCTAACCTGCATGTCTTTGGACTGTGGGGGAAACCGGAGCACCTGGAGGAAACCCACACAGACACGGGGAGAACATGCAAACTCCACACAGATAGGCCCTCGCCAGCCGCTGGGATCGAACCCAGGACCTTCTTGCTGTGAGGCGACAGTGCTAACCACTACACCATCGTGCCACCCCAAGGTGCAGTCCTTTCAATTCAATTATATTATATGTTATAGTGCTTTTAACAATAAACCCATTTCCAGAAAAGTTGGGATATTTTCCAAAATGCAATAAACACAAAAATCTGTGATTTGTTAATGCACATGCACCTTTATTTAACTGATAAAAGAACAAAGAAAATATTTTCAATAGTTCTACTGACCAACATTGCCACAAAGCAGCTTTATAGAAATATATACGTAAATTCTAGATATAAATTTGAATCATTTATAATATTTATGAATTTATACCCTCATGAGCAATGGTGCCTTCATTTACTGCTCATGCAAGACGCTGATCTTTCATTAGTTCTTGCCTTTATGATAGCAATCACCTCAACAAAAGGAGTTTGAGAAATGGACTCCAACCAAACCAGCTTTCTTGTACATTCAAAATTTTGAACAAAAATTAGGTAATGGAAGTTAATTGTTGTTATAATCAGATGCACTTATCTGTGATACATTTACAGGCTTAATTACTCAGGTTATTAGCTCAAAGAAGCAACAAATAAGCTCAGCATTGTTTTGAACTTTTGTCCTCTCAAGAAATCAACTTTTTTTCTCCTTAAGATCATGAGAAAAGCAAGTGAAATTCAAATAATTATGAAGAAAAAAATAACAGCCAGATAAGTGCATATTAACCCTGACAAATGTTAGTCTTGTCTTAGCTTAATTAAAAGGCAAGCAAATTATTAAACACTTACATGCTTTTACAAAGTAAATAATGATTAATATTATTTTTTATGTTTTCTCTGGGAACCAAATATAGAACTCTTTTTTGGCACAAATCTTTGGAGTAATGACAAGCATTATCAACCGGGCCAAACCGCACTTGAGCCAAGAAACTATCTTCAGCACAGTGTACAGTTGTTAGTTGTGCTAACTGGGCTATGTTGCCGCCACTCAGTCGCCCCTTGCTTGTCTCTATGGAGACACCTATAACTTACACCAGTGCCACGCAGACAATGGACACCCTGACACTAAGGTTGATCAGACTTCTGACCTCTCACAGCAGGTCTCCAAATCATGACTCCCTCTTCGGCTTTTCTGCATCTTCTTTCCAAAGATAAGAATGAAAGTTATAGCCCAAGACTGATATATCTAAATAAATATACAGAAATACAAATGAGCATACAGATAGCTACATGACATCCATACCAGGCTTTTGTGAAAAAATGAATTCAGATGTTTTCCCCTGATAGCTGTAAATGTGCATAACAGGCTTTTGTGAAAAGAATCTGCAGTGTACTTCTGTCATAAGTGTAGATATAAATAAATAAATAAATAAATAAATAAATAAAAATTTAAAAACAGCAAACATTTATAATTGCCACTGAAATGTTGTTTGAAATCATTGTTCTGAATAATATTTAGTCTATTTATTTGTATATGTAAAGTGACTTTTTTAAAAATATATATATTAATGCTAGCACTATGCAACCATGTGTTTCAAATTATTTGTAGGAAGCTGTTAAAATGTGTCCAGAATCATGTAGTTTCAAAAACCACAGAAAGTAATTTCACTTTATTTTGGATAATGGAATGAAATAAATAATCAAATCTTGGGGGAGGTACTTCTGTCCTGATGGTTTGCTGCTCAACAGAAAGCTACATAGGATACTAAAGTAGCAAGGTGAAAGAGTTGTAATTTTTTTTTTCTGGAGAAAATACACATGTTAAAGCTAGCACATAAATAAGTCATAATACACCCAGTGATTATTGCCATCCCATTCATAAACATGTACATGGTAAAATAAAATATTTTGGTTCCAGGACCAAGGTGGGACCAGGACCTACGAGTAAGCGCAAAGTATAATATGATTTGTTTTGGATGCTAGTAAAAGGGAGCTAAATGCTGTTTCTCTATTCTTGTCCCTAAGTGTGTCACTATCCAGTCTGCAGTCTCCAATTGTGTCACTATCCAGTCTCCATGGCTCCATGTCCGAGACCCGACGGCGGCGAGCACTACCTTATCACCGTGGCAACATGTCTGGGATGTTACCCCCCCCCCCCCCCCCCCCCATTCTGTAAAACACAATGTAACCCCCATCCAGCAGCAAGATCATCAAAAAATTAATTGCTATTGTCTCACTACACATCCATCAAACATTATCTAACAGCTGTCAGAGCAGGGTTAAAAATAATGATGGATAATACAAATAGATACTAATGATGATGTGAGTGAATGATGTTGATGTGCTGGTGTAATTAAGCAATTAAACACAAGTAGTAGTGATTAATAAAAAAGTTGTTATGGTTCAATATAAGTGGTACTGATTACTTGAAATAAGACTATAATCACTCTGAAGGAGTGTATGAAAGACACTGTTAAGAGTCCTAACTCACCATGTATGATGATTTTTTTGTAAGTATAAGATTTTTTAAAAAACTTATACTATATTGGTCCATGTGAAAAATGATATAACGTTTTATTACTTATATAAGTACAGAATATGTAATGGTAGAGGTGAGAACATTGTATGCAAATAGACACCATGTTGCCGAGTCAGGACAGTGAGAACATGATAGTCCACTCCAAGTGTGAGAATGTTGTATGTGTATGCGCACAGTAAGGTACTCCCTACAGTCCAGTGAGGGGTCATACCCTGGTGGGGTGGAGGCCCAGGATGGTGCTGCTGGGGACTTTAATTAAATCAGACCACAATGAACCAGAAATGAAGGAGAGCAGGAGGAGGGAGGGGGCTGCTATGGTTGATGTGGGGGATCTGACAATCTCCAGGGGTAAAAGGCAGTGTGGGAAGAGAATGTGCACCTCCTCACTAGGTCTCCTCTTTGTGTCATACCAATGCTTATATACTGTGGGAATTCCCAAGGAATGAAAGATGGGAAGATTTGAATCAAAACTAAGATGTCAATACATGAGTAATTGCTGTTATTATCATTTTATTAGTTATCCTGATAAGGGTTATAGTACCCATGAAAGTTTTGGGAGTTTATAAATGATACTGAGCATGTGAATTAGCTCACTGAATTTATATTTTTCGCATTATCTCTTAGTGTTTTACTTTCAAAAGTGTAATAGGAATAATTTTGTTAAATATAAAGACAAGGCGAAATGTAAACGCTAGTAATTACTTTTCACAGCACATTAAACAGCAGAGAATGCATTCACTTTGATGAACTACTCAATCATGTGACACTCAAATTAGTATAATGACAGCAATAGGTATAATTTATAAGGAGCCATTATTTAACGGCTACATTTGAGTATAGCCTCCAGTTCAAAAGGAACATTTTCTGAACGTCAAATGGCACTGACTCGAGTGGGATTTAACAAAGCAAGTGGATAATAATAATATGACAAGATAACTCTTGTGCATTCAAACTATTCAAAACATGAATCAGCCATAAGAGAGCATGACAATCCTGACAAGATCAGGGATGGATGAGACCTGCAGTCAGACAGACAGGGGGGTGATGAGAGATGAGTCCCCTCACCACCACCCCACTGATGCGGACTGGTGGGGTTGGTCAGAGTGGGACGAGCACCGCAGGGGGGTGGTGACAGCCACTGAGGAGGAGGTTCAGCCCACTGTGGGGGCCGATGTCTGACATGACCTCTCCCAGCATGGCCTCCCTTCATAGCTTCCAGAGATCCCCCGTGCATGTGATCGATCTTTGTCTCTCAGTCAGTTGCTTTCACTGCCAAAGACGTCCACATTCAATAACAGGTTTATAAAGTGATTGATATATCTTTGAAAACACACAATAGTTTTTTGGGTTGAAGTCCATCAGTCCTTCATGCTAGTGCCCTTGTTGAGACGTGTGATTATCTGTTGAGTGAACAGAGCAGGACGTAGTGCAAATCTACTCTCTCTTTTATCTCCATCTGAAACACCATCCAAAAATAAATTGTTTGCATGTAACTTAAGTTTACATATTTAGCCGGACCTAGTACCTTCACCCATCCATTCTGCCCACCCTCTTTCCTTTGACCTTCTCTATCTTTTTTCACCTCTGAGTGCTCAGGTCTCTCTGCCAACAATCTTAGTATCCTCAAGGTGCACTTTGAATCTTCCCAAGCATGTCCACCTTTCTAAGAGTTTTTTTCTTACACCACCAATAGATTCCTGCTCCCTTTTTCTTTTGCTCTCTTTCTACTTTCAACCAGGGGGCCGTTGCTGTCACAAAGCCGCCACTGTGTCTCTGACTGCCTTGCTCTCCTGCTCTCTGTTTTCCTCTGTCCCTCTATCCCCACTGGCTCCTGCAGGAGTAGTGGAGCATGAATCAGAATTACTTATCTCCAGCCTTCCCTGCCTCACCTTCCTCTCCTCAAGCTTGCAGGGACAAAGGCCATGGCTCTTAACGGCAAACAATGATGCAGACCTGAAAAGTTACTTTGCTGCATTTCCCCCTTCTCCACTAGCCCACCCCCACCTCCAAGTGTCTCTCTGGCCATCAGTCCCCTTCCACAGTGTGCATGAAAAGAACATCTAATGGCCGCTTGTTAGCCACTCCACTGGCTGCACTGATCCGCGTTATCTGTCCCATCAGTTGTTCCCGAGATGCCTGTGTGAATGTCAGGATGATCCCAGCCAGGGTCATGTTTTTATTCACCCAATCGGCTGCAAGTCTGATAAGACAATTTGTCAGAAAGAAATCAGAGAAGGGGACTTAGGACACCAAGGTTCACAGGGAGCTCAAGGAGGCCCAAGACTGGAGAGCCACTGCACTTCACCTTTCATCCTCACTCACCTCTGTATACTATCAGTCTCTGCTGATTGGTTTACATTTAAAGTAATCCAAGTTCACAGTATTCAAAGGTCTCCTTCTTGTCTTTGAGGCCATTTTGAGTCTTTCACTAATTATGTCAGGATATATACTAAATTTGAGATTTTTCTGATAAGCTTTTCTTTAAAAAAGCTATATGTAACTATAACTATATATTTAATATTTAAGAGTCAGATTAAAATCCAAAGCAAATAAAAGTTGGAGGCATGCTTCGGTCTGAAAAGCAATATATGCACTACATGGTGTCCAAAAGTTTGTGGACACCTGACCATCACACCCACATGTGCTTGTTGAGCATCCCATTCCAGATTTAGTCCCCCTCTTTGCAGGTATAACAGCCTCCAGTCTTCCAGGAAATATTTCCACTAGCTTTTCGAATGTGGCTGTGGGGATTTGTGCTCATTCAGGTACAACAGCATTAGTGAGGTCAGGCACTGAGTGAGAACTATTGCTGGTCATGCTGTAACAAATTGGACCTCAGTACCAGTGAGGGGAACTCATCATTCTACTGCATACAAAGACAAGTGTGTATCTCCATCACTGTGGCAACAGTTTGGGGTAGACCCCACATACAGCTGTGAAGATCACGCATTCACACACTTTTGGCTATACTGTAGATCTTAATATGTATCTCTAAAAACTCTTAAAGTATCTCAAAAGCATATTACATGATAACCATTATGAATTATTCAATAACTGGAAAAGAATGTCCATCCATCATCAATATTTATCTGTCAGAGTTGCAGGAGCCAATACCAGATGACGTCAGGCAAGGGGCAGGGTACATCCTGGGCAGGTTACCAATCTAACAACCTCTGTGTTGTGGGCTAACAGAGAGTAGAACAACCATTCACACCCATAGGCAATTTAGAGTAGCCAGTTGACCTAATCTGTATGTCTTTGGACTGTGGAAGGAAACCCACACAGGCACAGGGAGAACATGCAAACACCACACAGAAAAGCCCCAGTTGGCCGTGAGGTTCGAACCCAGAACCATCTTGCTGTGAGGCGACAGTACACTGTACCACCGTGCCGCCTGGAAAAGAATGTGATTAAGAAATATAAGTCTGGATCCACTGATGCATCATGAGAGTTTAAAGGGTTAATCGGTCACAGGAAGAGCCATGTTTAAAAGCTCTAAAGTTTTACAAATTATATAAAATGAAATTTTTTTCATTTCTACACAGTTAAAACAAGGCATGGTATCTTAACTGGATTTCAGTTCCATAAGTGTTTGAACCTCACCTGTATTGGTTTAATCCCAAGAACTGATAATTTAGTTTAAACAAATATCTATTGGCAGATCCCATTGAAATAACTGAAGAAAACATATTTAGACACATTACCACAATTCTGGTTACCACTTAAATAAAATATGATGATGTTTCACACTTTGATCAGCACAATATAGTTATAGGATTACTCCCTTATTAAGGCTGTCCAAAATGTTCTCAGATTTAACAAAGTTTTATCTCGAGAGCCTGTTGAGAGACAATGTGTTCAGCTGCAGGAAGGGTTATGGAATTGCTAGTCATCCCTTTTCTCTCCCTCTCTGATCAGTATGCCTCCCCAGTGGTTGGCTTCCTGCTCTACCCACTAATCTAATCATGCCCTGTCCCCATAGTCACAGTGGGCTTTTGAATTTTACCGAATATCCACCAAGAAATCTCTTAAGTTGCAGTTATTGCTTGGGATCAAATTTGCTGCGAGAGGGCAAGTCTTTAGTGATGTGATTTTAGTCACCTTAACTCAATCTATTTCTACAGCCTTTCTTTTACCCTCTATCTTTCATCTTGGCTTGAAGCGAAGACATTTTAATTTTCATTCTCGTATTATAGCTTATTTAGTTAGCTGCCACTTTTTCTCGCCTTCAACATAGATACAGGTTGGTTATGTCATTGGTAATGACATTACTGCTCTCCCAGGGACTGTAGGGAGTGTGATTTTTTTTTTTTTTTTTTTTTTTGGGGGGGGGACTACGTTATTGCAAATATGCCCCTGCTTCTTGAAGTCCTTGTGTAGATGAGACAAGCTCATAATAAATGTGTTTGTTCTTTGTTTGAAAATATTGAGTCGCAGTGCTTCTGTATACAGTTGGTGGTTTGGTCATTTCTTGCTTGCAGGGGCGTTGCAACAGTTTTCTCGAATACTAATGCATTTTGTGTTTTGCCTGCTGGATCTGTAAGTAGAATCAATACAAATATTCTCCAAGAAAACATGTTCAAATTTAAGCTTTTAGGACCTTTTGGCTTCTGTAGGATTTGTAACTAGCTTAGAAGAATCTCTGTCATGGAAACTGGTGAGAGTTTTTAAAAAAAAGACAAAACAGCACAAAAAAAAGTGTTTTATTGCAAAATAGAATGTGCAAAATGGCTTTTTGGGGTTGTCTTCCATGTTTCTTCATTTAAATTAATCAATCCATTGCTTTTATTTACAATATATTGAAATATTTATTTTTATGTCTTATTACAGTTTTAATATTGCTTTATTTATTTATTTATTTAAAAATAAATACGCCACAACGGCTGGTTAAATGATTAATTTAGTCAGTTTGTTGCAGTTGTGTGACAGAGAAGGGTATATGAGGCAGCCTTAACAAGCTTAATGAAACATGTCACTGTGTTATTTTCCGCTCCATGCCTCAGTCATAGGCAGTCAAAGGCCCCCTACTGAGGAAGTCCCATTGTTTGGATGCTAGACTAGTGTCCCAGAGGTCCAGCTTCTCAAAATCTACCAGTAGTTACTTTTGCACAAACACACCTCTTGACCTTGATGACATTGTACCCTTCTTCCTACAAGCAACCATCCCACATAAATGTAGTCATGTATCAATCATTTATAGAGAGGAGTGTACACACAGGGTTTTCTGGCAGGTGGTCAGTGGTGATCTGTAGCTGTGCGTCACTCATAGTGGCTCCACTGAAAGTGATGGGGGACTTGACCCATGGGTCAAAGACCCCACCACAGGCTTTCACACAGTGGCAGAGGCAGTAATTAAGTAGGTGACTGACAGGGAATTGATGGCAACAGGCAAAGTGATGTGAGCAGTCATATCACTGTCAGTCTCATCAGTACAGACCAGTAGGATACAAAATCACCACTGGATGCTGCCAGAACAAACATACAATCTTGTTTTGTATCTAAAATCACTGTTCATTTTAATCTCATCTGATTGGATGCACCATTTCACATGTTGTGTTAATGACCTGCAATGTGATTTATACAAGTTACCTCACACATTTATAAGTAGGAAAGGATAAAAATATACACATATGTACTTTTGTTGAATATCTAGTCATGAAATTCAATTTTAATCAAATATGAATGAATGAATGAATGAATGAATGAATGAATGAATCCTTTATTGTCACTAGTCACAAGTACCAGCGAAATTGGCCATCAACCCGTCCGTACATATATACATACAATTGACAGAGGGGGAGTAGACAGGACAGGAAGACAGGGATGGAAAGAAAAATACAGAGTAACATGAGGAGAGGGGATATGGTTGTAGTTGTAGAATGCACTACTTTCTTTCATAAAGCTCTTGCTTCTTTGTCTGCTTACACTTTTTTGAATGAATGGAAGAATTTACATGGAATTTATTTCAAAACATTACTTTAAAGTTGTGTCAAATTATTGCATTTGACGCAACTTTACAAAAGAAAAATATTAAGAAAAATCAGTCATATTACCTGTTTACTATAGAGATCTAGACAGGTTTGAAGTGTGCCAGGGAGGGCTGCATAGCTATATAACTCAGCTCATGAGGTACTGAAAGGCAGAACATCTCAATCAGATTTGAGGGTGGGACCACCTCAGTCTGTGAGGTAACAGAGCTCCTCCACAGATAACATGTTCACCTTTGAAGCATGCACTTAAAAGGGTCTAAATCTGCAGAATTAAATGGTGTCTCTCCCCCTTGCTTCTGAGGGGACATTTTCTCCAGCTACATAAAAGACCTGGGATCGCGTTGCAGCACTGTATTCACTGGTCCACTTTGTTTTCAAATGGTTTTGTTGGTTGTGACACTGCAGTCATCCAACACCTTCTAAGAATCTGAACTGTAAAAAGCTCTTGTTCTCCGGCAGCTAACCCAGAAACAGACTCGGGGGGCCCAGAGACTGCATTGGCTTGTGTCGTAGTAAAAACGCTCCCCTCTGGCAATTCACTTTTAGCACTGTGTCCCAGGGCTTCAGCAGTGTTTAAGATGGTTAACATAGACGCATGCACTACATTATCTGCTTCTTTCACATGTTCCACTCAGCTTGCTCCTTGACCTCTGACTTATCACCCCCAAGAAGAATATACACGTCACACACTTACTACAATACATCACTCACATGCTTGCATGCATGCATATGTAGTTATCTCAGTCAGATTTTTAGAGTGGTAATCTGAGGTTTACTAAAGAAAGAATAATTGAATGAGCATTCATTGAATACTTAAATAACAACACTTGACCACCTTTGTTTGCGTAGGAGCAGAAGTATTCATGAATAAGATTTTTCATGCCATAGTGGGAGGGTGTCCATCCCAACAGACAGAAGGAGACTTAGGGACTCACAGAGGTAGGCAACAGAAAGACTATCCACTGCATTAACCTTCTGCGGGCCCGCAAGAGCTCTTTCTTCACTCCTCTTTCAGCGGGACCCAAGGGAGAGGAACTCTGAGCTCGGCCCATTCTCCCTGAGAACTTTGATTTCCTATTAGGTTCCTCTAGCCTAGTGGGGGGGGAGCCCGATCGTCTCACGTTCGACGGCGGGCCCCGTGTGGGACAATGGCCGGGCCCGGCCTGGATACAGGCCCTTTTGTTAACCGTGCCATTTTGGGTTTTTTTGCCCCTGTCTCTCTGGCAAAGTACGGAGTGTTTGCATCACATGCTCATCCCCAAAGTGCACACTTTTAGATTGTGGTGGGGGCCAAGGAGTGAGAGAGAGGGATTATTCAAGTGAGTGTCTTTGCATCAGGGGACAAAAGGGAGCAGAGAGCAACACAACAAACTTTTTCCAGTTAGAATGCTTTGCAAGCATATTCAAATGTATCAAGACAGTGCAATAAAAAACTGACTGCAGTTCACTGGTTGTAAACACAGTTGCATGAAAGAGTAGACATCTCACATGGTTTCTGTGTTAAAAAAAAGTAAATTGTAGCTTATTTTACAATTTAGCTAAAAAAAAAATTACTTCCATGATAAAACTGGGCAGTGAAAATGGATGTATTCTGCAACGAGAAAACAGACTAAAACATACAGAAAAGTCAACAGAAAAAAAAAGTCTTGCCATGACCATCTTGCTCTCAAGTCTTGAACAATTGTTAAAGAATAGCTAAATGGCTAAATGGCTAAAGAATTGTCTCTGAATTGGGTCAAAAGGGTAGAAATATGAACTATTAGAGAATATTTATATTGCATTCAGAAAGGGAAATTAAACCATTTTCCTATATATTTTTTCTTCAAATTTTGAAGCCTAAACACCTCTTTGGTAAGGAGAGTTTTATGAGGCACTGTGTTTTAAATAGTCATTTTCTCTTAGATAATTTAATGAGAGAGAGAGAGAAACTTTGTAATTCATTGATTGACAGGTGCAGTGAAGCAGAACTAATCTGGGAAGGAGCTGGAGGATGTCCATTGGACTTAAGGATATGACAACAAGGGATGGAAAAGCTAACTTGCTAGATAAAATAGATAAGCACATAAGTGTGGGAAACACTAAGAGCTTTCCAGTGAGTTTTAGTTTATTATCTCGCCTGCTACAGAGTAAGCAGGGCGAGGTTTTCAGTTGGGTTTCTTTGGTTTTTTTGTAAACAACATTACAGGAAAACGGCTGGATCAATCTTCATGAAGCTTTCAGTATAGATGGGTATTGGTCTCAAATAGAACCTCCAACATTTTGAGGGTCATCTGATCAAGGTCACCAAAAAGGTCAAAATTGTTTTTGTTGAGGCACTAACCACTACGTCATCGTGCTGTAAGAATGTAAGAGTAACAGTCGCGCACTGCGCATGCACGTACACGTATTCCTATTAAAACGGCCAGTGAATGTATACAATTCGGTTCACCATTTGAAATAAATGGACTAGACTAAAGAAATCACTTTCAGACATGTTTATGCATGTTTAGGGAAAGTGCATTCCACTGAGCTCTAGCGCTGGGCCATTTCCGGGAAATAAGAGTTTGGGTCATGGTGACAGCATGTGTATGTCAGTCTCGGTTCGGAGGTTTCAGTTTCGAAAACTGTAAGAGTTAAGAGTAGAATAATATAAAGTACAGACACATGGTATATTTGTGATTTTTAAATTGTTCATTTTTGGATTACAGTTCATTTTTGTGGCTACTGCTTCACAGAGTAAATATATATGCTATATTTACTGTATGGACATGGTATCAGAAAACAATTTTATTTATAAGCAGTAGCCACATGTACCCATAGGGTACCTATTTTTTTTTTCACGATATCTTCCTTCATATTCATCATAAGTGCTACCGAGTGAAGTTTGTTTTGCCTGGCAACACTTGTTACATTTATGTCCAGTACCTAAACTTATTTTATTTAGCATTACCAAGTTTGTACAAAGATTTAAATTAGATTTTCATTTTAAGGCATATTCTAATGTCTTCTAGTAAGACTGAAATTATTATAAAGTAACACACTGGAATTTTTTGCATAATTAAATGTCCAGTTGTCTGTGGGATTGTGTGGGGAAAAAGTGTTCAGTATAAGGTTAATTGGTTCTGAAAAGTCAGGTTTGTTAACTAATTACTTGGATTTCTGTGCACTAATTACTCAGATTTCCTGGTGTCCATGAGCAAAGATAATGCAGAAAGGAAGTTGCTTTGTGTTGGTGTTATGGTGTACACTGGTTCAGAGAGACGGGCATTTATTTTAAGAACACCCCCAGGCACTGACACTCACCTCTCTATTTCTGGGTCTCCTCAGTGGACTAATATTACTGTGGTAACAATTTCTCATAGCTGAGTCATCATAAGACTGAAAAGTAATTTTTTCCACACAGCATTTATTCCTTTGCTGTAATTATTTCTATTGTCTATTAGTCTCCCTGATAATCATGAGTCACCTTTACAATAACACATACAATACAACTAATTTCTGTTTGTTACTCAACAGCTATGTGCTATTGAAATCTGCCATATAATATGTTCCAAGAGTACAAAACTATCCATGAAAGAGCAGAAGTGACTCAGGGGCTTCCTTTTTTGTACCATTGCGGAGTGATCTGTGACCAGCTTTCTATATGCAAATCTCAACCTTTACTGCTGCAAGGAAAACCTCTAAACTGATCACAGATCAGATTGCAGCTTCTTCCAACTGGTGTCCCTCTTGTGATTTTTTGATTTGTAAAATTGCTTTTCTGCAACTCTGCACTGTTGGAGATACTTGTTTGAGGCTAAACAAGGGGACTAGAGAGGAGAAATGAAAGTGGACTCAGACGTGTACCCCTAATTGTGCGAGTGAGGGGTGGGTGGTGGAAGGTTTGGGGGGAGAATTGTTTGTCATGCATTGGCCTGAAAGTGATACCCTTGTCTCTCCCAGCCTGACCCGCTCCCCTTTACTCCGCCCACAGGATACCTGAGAGTGGGGGTCTCAGGGGAACTGCGCCAGGCGAGGCTTTCAGTGGCCGTGAAAGGACAGCAGAAAAAAATGAGAGAGAGAGAGAGAGAGAGAGAGAGAGAGAGAGAGAGAGAGAGAGAGTAGAAAAAATCCTAACAATATACAGTATCCATCCCTAGAGTGGGGCTAGCAGGTGAAATATTATCTGCTCAGTCACTGTACAATGGGGGCAAGAGTCCTTTAATAGCTGTGGGGCCTTCACAGGTGAGTGGGTGGGACTGACAGCTCTCTCCAGTCCTGATGGAGTTAAATGAGTTCAGGGCTCCAAGCAGCAGGACCAGAAAGAGCTCAGAATCGTGGAGCATCAATACCATCCATGTTCTTCTGAAATTCTTTTAACATAATGTATTAATTAATTTAACAGAGATATATTAAGATAATTATATAATGATATTGCTGTCTATCTGGGCCCACATATAGACCACACAAGTCCAATTCAATTCAATTCAATTTTATTTATATGGCACTGGTCTACAATGGACAGTGTCTCAAAGCAGCTTTACAGACATATATAAATTATGGATATACATTTTAAATGTATAAATCAATTATTCTCCAAGTTTATACCTACCAACACCAATGATTCCAGATTTATGCTCTAATATGCCAACCCATTCTCATATCTAGCTTCTATTTTAAACAAAAGAGTCACTTTCATATTCCAAGATGTAAATATCCTGCAGCCAGTTCTGACAGTAGTGACCCACCATCAGTGGCCACACTCAGCCCTCACACCTCAGAAGTGGCACAGCATGCTGGGTGTAATCCAAGCTGTGAGGAAGTCACCGTAAAGGGTAAATACCCCTACAGTCGAGGTGTTTCCTATACATATACACACACACATCCATATCCTTGCAATGAATGTAACTGAGACTCAGAGGCCATTGAACGACATTATAATTGGCCTCACCATTGTGAGCTTCTGAATGGGATGGTTACCCAAGAAGCCTCATGTTGGTCTAGGTACATTTGCTTTGAACATTTTGCAGACACAAAAGGTCAGCCTGGGGAGGAACAAAGATGAGAGAGCGCTGCAGTGTTCTTTCAGTTTTCCTTTGGCACTGTGAAGAAAGACAAGTGGACAATGCTGTCTAATAAACAGTTTATGCTTCCTTTTTCCTTATGCTGCAGGCTAATATTTACACTACAATAAAATACTTTGTTTAGGAAAGACTTGTAACTTAATAGACTTTAGATACAATTAACAGAATAATTTCACACTTTGATACAGCTTGTCACTGCTGCTGCTGTAGTTTCTGACTTCTAGTAAGAGTTATATTATTGTTAATACAATCCTAAACTTCTATTATCATAAAACCTCAACAGTATTTTTGGATGAACATTGTGTGGAAACAAACAAACAAACAAACAAACAAACAAACAAACAAACAAACAAACAAACAAACAATGTATTAATTGTAGCAAACACCACCCCAGATCTCATATAAGAAGACTCCTACAGTGATATGCTACACTGTTCACTGTTCTACCCTGATATGCATCGTCAAGGGCTACAGACTGCTGTGAAAAGCTTATGCATTATTCATGCCATCATCTCATGTGACATTTTCTATTATTTTCTCTGCTTGCTCAGATAATGATCTTCCTAAAAAGGCTCCAGTTTTTTTTTTAACCTCTGTGGTTCATCCACAGGTGCACATAGTGTGCTTGCATGCCACATGAAATTAAAGTTTTATGCAGCCTCTTAAAATTGAGATCCAAATGGTCCTTTTGTTGCTGGAAGAGCAACAGATGCCCAATGAAACCTGTTTGGACTGGGAATGATACACTGGACCTGGTGCTCAAGACTAGGTTTAGATGTGTCAGAGGATATGTGAAGATGAACTTCTTGCTCCTCCTGTGGTGTGACTTCCACCTTCTGTGCATCTTATCTCTCACTGCCATGCTCTCTCTCTCTCTCTCTCTCTCTCTCTCTCTCTCTCTCTCTCTCTCTCTTTGCCTGTTGCTCAGACTTGCAGCAGATGGAAAGTACGGCCTAGTTTTAGCTTTTGTTCTGATGTCCCAAGAGAGTCCAAGCCCTTTTTTCAGATTCCTACTCTCCTTATCTCCTATGAAATGCAGGGACTTTGCTTTTCAGTGTGGTAAAGCACAGAAACAAACATGTACTCTGTCCATGGTTGCTCGCTGGAAAATACAGAATATATATATTTTTTTTTTTTACTGTGCACAATATCCAAATTTCTACGTGTATCAATTTTTGCATTCATAATGAAGATCTGACAACAAATGAATGCATGGTGAAATAATTTGAAACACTAATTAATAAAAAACTTACATAAACACAGTCAGAAATCAGAGGTAAAGCGTCTTTCCAGCTGCGAAAGTTTTAAATCCTAAATTATTCTCTTAATAACTCTATTTGAATAACAGGTCTACTGCTATCTGCTAATATACAATTAGAATATTCTAGAATATGTCGAGTCAACTTTATAGGACTTTAACAACAGCCCTTGCTGACCAAAATGCTTTACAAATCATTAAATCACAATATGATAAAAGGTATGAAATACAGCACATACTGTCTGCACTATCACAGCTTGTCTATTCTAGAACAAAACCCATAAACATAAATAAGTTCAATATTTTAACCTTTGCAGAAAGTGTTTACATGTTGTTAGAGTTTATATTTAAGGCTTACTCTACCATCAGAACAGCCTTACCTGATAAATAATTTACCATGCAGTACAGCAGAATTTTATTATTTATTAAGATCCAGTTGCGCAGGTCATGTGAACATGATTACCCATTTTACATCATATGACATTTAGTAGGAAATGTTACAACATGCCAGACATGTCACCATTTATTATATAGACACAAGTGTTTTACTGGGAAATGCGCCACTTGTACTTTTCATACGAACTACATCCAGGACACTGAGTAACATATTTTCCAATATCCTCACTCGTGAGGAAATTGATGAATTGTTTTGATAAATTTGGGTACTTTTTTTGTGAATGAGTCTATATAATAAAAAAAAAAAATCACATGTTGACTTGATGATATAAAGTTTATCTTCTTGTGTTGAAAAACTCATATTTTTCAGACCTGGGTGAAATGTTTAAATAATATTGGCTGGTGTGGCATGGTGGTATGTCAGATATATTCCATTCACCTAGCTAACTCATCTTCGACTCATTCATTATCATGCTAGCTGAATGGAATATATCTGATATACCATGAAAAAAAAACCATTATTATTATTATACATGCACATTCCTTTTGGGTGTTCAAGGCGTGTTGTCTTTCAGAATTCTCTCAAAATCTTCCATATTTAATGAAGCAAACCAGGCGGCCATGTCTGTTTACAAATTGTCACAGTCGCTCACTGGTACAGAAGTTTTACGTCTCCAGCATGTGGCGTCATGTTGTCTTGACAACCATGCAATATCGTAAACAATATTCAACGCTCATTCTTCACTGGGTAGTGTGACGTAATACACGAAGGATAAGCAATATGCTAACAACATTGCATGCTATCAAACCAAATGAATGAAACCCGCTAGAAGGGAATAGAATACATGTTTTTATTCCATCGAAAAAGTGTCCTGTATGTATAATAATTTCCTATATTCTCATGATTGAGGATATCCATGAATTGTTTTGATAAATGTGGGTACTTTTTGTTTGTGAATGTGTCTATATAATAAAAAGAAACTCACACGTTGGCTTGAAGATATGAAGTTTACCTTCCCGTGTTGAAAAGCTCGTATTTTTCATACAAAATACATCACGGACCTGAGTGACACACTTTCCTGTATTTTCACTTGTGACGACATCGATGACGTCACTCCCAGTGTTTTCCCTCTGACTGGACGCGCGTTGTCAAAATGGCAAACCGGTTCCAAATTAAACTTCTTTTGATGTTTTGTTGAAGTGTCCATATAATATCAAGAATATTACTTCGCTCACTCGTGAATATATTCACCAAACTTCATATATTCGCCCCACCGTGTAATATCCTCTCTATAGCAACTATACAAGATAAGAGAAGTAACAGCTTTGTCTGAGGTCGACGTGGTGGTGTAGGACGAAGTCATTAATTTCACTATTTGATGGACATCACTTTTATGAGATCAGATATCTGAGAAGCGGCTACAATTTATGCGCGCTGTGTTTACACACAGCAACAACAACAACAACCATTTAAATCCTGTGAACAGTGAGTAAGAAGTTGAACAATTGAAATGAACAACTGCTGATGGTTTTATAGGCTCTGCTAGAATGTGCCGCCTTTTTCATCCTACACACACGCACACACGCAACTGCAAGAAGGGCAGGGCGTGTTGTTTACATTTTGCCCTCAGCGCTCATGCATGCTCAATATTTCATGAGATGTGAAACCTCAACTTATGCAGCCTCCCAGCTGTTACCACAAACACTGCACAGTTAAATTGAAGCAACAGTGTTGATGCTGCAGGGGCATTTTCATTGGAGTTTGGTGCGCGCAGTGGGGGTTGGGGGGCAATTACTTTAACTACTAACGACATTAGTGACCTATTGCTGTTTGGTTAACAAGGACTTGTTGAGTTAACAGCTTGAAAAAAAAACCATGCGTGTTTCAGATCATACAAAGGGAAAATGGTCAGAGATGTCTGAGATGAAAATTGCAATAAACGTAAACCAAATAAAGTAAAATGAAACTCAATTCGCGAGCACAGTCAAGTCGCTGTTTATCTCATAGAAACCCACAAAGGCATAATTTAACAAACATTGCACTCCTTTTCAAGGGTCCTTGAATAGTTTTTGTGTAGTTAAGCGAAGTAAAAGTGAACTCTCTCTGATAGGAAAACACTACAGACAACCTCTAGAGACACTACTGAAGAACCGGTAAAGGTTCTCGATTTTTTTTTTTAGAACACGAAACGAAATGAATAACTTTGCAATTTAAATATTAAACTATTAGAATATTTCTAATCACGCAAAAACAAACAATCGAAAGTGTAAAAGCTCCTGGAAAATGATAAGGCTTTTTTACTAACAATTAGCCACAGATGAAGAAAAAAAAAAGCCTGAAAACTTTAGGGTTCCGAAATTTGAGAGTGTTTGTCGTTCAAGCGTCGCATGTAAGAGGAACAATGCAGATGGCTTCGGCCGTTCAAGGGAAGATAAAGGTATATAAAAAAAAGTTATAAATAATTGATCACGGCAACGGAGCACATGATATTGCCTTTTATTATCCACTTGCTAATCTGATTGGGCAAAACAAGGGGCGGGAATGTAAAGAAAGCCAGGTACTGAGAGCGCGTAGTCGTTAATAATTTGTGAGCTTTTCCAGTGAAATATGTTTGCAAGCGTGAAAGTATGAGGAGGAAAACACTTCGGGAAATTGTATGGAAGTAAAATAAAATAAAAATAAAAGAGAGAGAACGCACGGGAAAATGTTGGTTTGCAAGTGCGTGCTCAAGCACCTAGTGTGTAGTGTAATTCTGTGTGTGTGTGCGCGCGCCCAGTGCGTATTGGCAGCGCGCGCGTGTGTGTGTGCGCGCGCACCCAGTGCGTATTGGCAGCGCGCGCGCGCGTGTGTGTGTGTGGAGTCAGGTCCGGAGGGACACGGCAGCTCGCGGTGTGTAAGGACGTGGCGCGCTCACCAGCTGACAGCGCGTGCTACTCTAAAGACATTCAACACCGCGCGCACGGGCCTGCCAACAGAGCGCGCGCCAATTAATATACACCGCTACAGCAGCCGCGCGCGCGACTCTTTATGTTCGAAACTTAATGGCGCTGTGAGAATGACTTCAGATCTGTCGCTCACGACTAATTCAAATAAGTGCAGAGATAAATAAATTGCTATGGGGTTGGTTGCGAATACTTATGATGTGGTACCATACAGTAGCACCATATGGATGGCGAGGACCCCAGTAATATATGAGCGGAGCAATTAATCTGAGAATTGTTGCCTCTAAAACTTCTAGCAAATAATTTATTGCCATTTCGTACATCGCTTTCCTTTGTTAGAAATCAAATATCAAGTTATGCACGGTGGGGGGGGGGGGGGACTTGAATAGCCTACATGTATGCAAGCATCGAAATTAGCAAAATAACGCATGCAAATATGTATATTTCAGGTATTAAATGTATTTATTTTTAAAGTGTGCGTGTTTATTATTATTATTATTATTATTATTATTATTATTATTATTATTATTTCAGAACATTTGCTCACATTCTTTCTGTTCGAAAGTTGCTTCAAGAGTAAATTATTTATCCTGTTACCAAAAGTGTATTACAGCTTTGTCTACCAATTTGGTAGTACAGCAACTTGTAGTTTTTAGGATTTTCTTTCACTTTTTGTGTGTTTTCTATTATATTTCGTGTATACTCTAAAGACAGATATCAGGCCTCTACATATCCAACAACAAGGTACAATGTATTTCATAATAATGTTTCAGCTATTGGAAGAAGACTAAATTATAGCGCTTTGGATTTAGAAACACCCCCCCCCCTTTTTTTGCAGCATTGTACGTTTTTAATCTGCACTTATTTTATAAATCACTCAGTGAATCAGTAATTTAGTAGGTCGAACACCCAAATCATTAAAACTCTTCAGAGAACAGCCCTGCTTGTCCTATGAGAAAATACTGATCAAGCCACACTTTTTTCCACTCTGAGAATGCATCATCATCATAACCAAAGACATCAGTAGATAATACAATAAACGTTTTCTGTTTCTAGTTGTTTTTTATTCCAAAATCAAATAAAACAAAGCATGTGGCAAATTTGCTAATTTTCAACATAAAAAAGATAAGGCAAACGGAAATAAATTAATAAAAGACACTTTAATAGACACCGTCTCCAAGCAGAAGTTGAATACAAATAATAACCTCGTGTCGAAATGGAATATTCAAACTTTTAACAAATGTACAAAACATCTAATGGCTATATTAAATATCCTTGACAAATTGGCATTCCTAGGCTACATAACAACAGAAAATAAATCGTCCTATTACAAAGCGTGTTTCTCAAGCCTATGGCCCGCATTTAAAGTGCAAGTGAAGTTTAGAAGTTGCAAATTCTTCGAGTTAAAAAACAAAACAAAAAACAATCGTATTCAGTGAAATTATTGTATATGCATAAACTGGGTGACTTTTTTTTTTCGGAAGACAGTTTTTGCATGACATCCGGGCCCATGGCACTGCTGCGCGCGGCAGTTGACGTGGCGTGGGGAATCTCGCCAATGTCACGACAAGGCAAACAGATTTTATTGGCGTAAAAGTTACTGAAAACAACAACAATAACAACATCAACAATAACAACAGCGTACATTTCAAATGGTCATGAAATCGAAGTCAAGACAACCAATTCAAACGATAACCTGTCGCAAAATATTAGGGCGAATACGATTGACACGAAGAAATGATGGACATCTCGGTCTCCTTGAGCGTCTCTAAAAGGCTCGGTGGCGGCTCAGCTTCAGTTCACACAGCTCGTCCTCGCTGTGCAGCTCCGCGTGTGTCTCGTCCGAGTCGCTGAAGTGCGAGTGTGGTGAGAACTCTCCATCGCTCCGACTCGACCGCGGGGAGTCTTTACTGCACTCAGAAGTAGATTTGCTCGCTCCCAGCGACACAAATGCGTCTTCCTCATACGGGAAAGGCACACCGGCGAGCTGGACAGGAAATGAGTTTGGTGATCTCTCACCTCCGTAGACGGGCGGCAGCACATCACCGTTATGTGCGTCATCTTCTGCGCCCGGTGCGCGCAGCAGGTCGGACAGCGCGTTGATGTAGATCTGTGCCATCTGGAGTGTCTCGTACTTGGACAGCTTCTTCTCGTTGTCGAAGGAGGGGATAACGCTGCGCAGCTCGTCGAAGGCGTGGTTCAGACCGTGCATGCGCCGGCGCTCTCGTGCGTTCGCCGCTATGCGCCTCTGCTTCTGCACCACATTGGCGGCCTTACTGGTCGGGGCGCGCTGCCTACCCTCATCCGCACGCGCCGCTCCCTTGAGGCGGCACAGCTCGCGCACACGCACGGCGCCCCCCACCCTTGTGCCCTTGTTTAAGTGCGAACCGGACACGCCCTCCGCGCTCGACGAGCCCGAGCTGTGCGGCAGGTATTCCGCGTGTGCAGGAGCGAGCCAGGCGCGTGCGTCGCCGTCTTCCATCAGCGCCAAAGCGAGCGGAAAGCGCTCTCCACGCGCCACTTCCGACTCCACCGCCGTCCTCGCGTCTTCGCAAGAGCTGCTCATGACGTCCATTTCCGTGTGTTTGTAGGTCACGTCGGGACGAAGGTTTCCAAAAAAAAAGGTATGAAGTGACGGGGGTCTGGTGTCCTTCTTGCACCTGTTGCGCGCACTCCTACCACAGGAGGATTTCTTTACTGGGTGTCTCTATGCGACGAGCCGGTTTTAAAAGCGGCACGCGCCTGGGAGCCCCCCTTCTCAAGCCGGTCGCGTGGCGCTTTGACCAATAAGAGCACTCGGGGCAGGCGCGTGTGGCCGACCAATGAGAAAGCCGCAGAGAACCCGAGACAGGTTATTATGTCCAAACTTCTTTTTCTTTTTTCTTTTCTTTTTTTTTAAGTACTGCTGCCTGTTTAACTGGAGTGTTATTATCACAATGGGTTGTCCCACAGGACGCCCGCAGAAAGGTGCAGGAATGTGGAGAGCGCGAGCAGGGTGCAAAACACACGGGCATGTGATCCACAGTGCAGCTGGCATGGGCATGCAAATGCACTCAATGCGAAGAAAGGGCTGATGGGACATACTGTACAAATTTTACCCTATCCAATTCTTAATGAGACTGCCTCACCGTAAAAACACCTTCAAACCATCCTTTAAACCCTTTTCTTTCACTTAACGCCAGCATGAATCATTTCTTTAAATCTAATTTTCCCGTTTAAGAGTTATGTGTAAGAGTTGAGTAAGCCAATGAAGTAGTTTATTCCAGTATAGCCTATGTTAAAAACTTAACCATTCAAACAGAATGCCATTAAATCAGATCATATCATCCTATCTATTTTTCCACGGAATTTAAGCAAACAAAAGGCATTAACAAAAGACTAAAGTAAAACGTATATCTCCCATTTTAACACCTTATTTAATTTCATTTTTGGATGCGGACAATCCAACACATCCCTCATGAGCAATGAATGTTGCAGCCAGCTCAGGTTTCATTTTCTTTAGAACAAGTTCTTTTGATTAGACTTAAGAAACGCCCTGTGACGTAAAAGGCGTCTAAGGGATTAAACATAAAGCGCAGCTTTGGCGTTTAGTGTCACGCGCCCGAACAGAGAAACAAAACGGAATAATAATAATAATAATAATAATAATAATAATAATAATACTGGACAAAATAATAATAATAATAATAATAATAATAATAATAATATTATTATTATTATTATTATTATTATTATTATTATTATTATTATTTTGTCCAGTGCCCAAGAAAGCAGGAAAAGAATGCTTCGTAGGCTACCATCGAATAATAATAATAATAATAATAATAATAATAATAATAATAATAATTTTTTATTATTATTATTATTATTATTATTATTATTATTACAACAGCCTTAAATCCAGGAATACTGTAAACATTTTAAGTTAAAAAATTTCGAGCCTTCCTTCTCCTATAAACACAAACATGATTTATTAAAATGTCCTATAATTTCCCTGAAAGCTTTAAACTGCAAATGCGGTGACATTGCGATTTAAAAATGAATGAATGAATGAATGAATGAATAAAAAAAGACCGCGTCTATGAGGTTATTTTGTCAAAAAAAAGACATTTCTTGTTTCTCTGATGTTTAGTACCCACTCTCGACGCAAATCCTGAAAGATGTTTCTGTCTGTACTGTTCAAACAGAAGAAGAGTTGAAGAGACGGAATAAGAGGCGCAATACATGGCGCATTTCCGCCGCTGCACCTTTGTGTGTTGGATGCATTCATGAAGCCGTGGCGCCTGAGCGCACTGAGCCGGAGCCGGGTCCAGTCAGCCTGCGTGTCTTGGAAGAGTTCCTAAAGCAAACAACAGGTTGGATATGGTTGCTGCCGATTATTAAAGTGTCTCGGGGACAAAGAGGACTCTATGTTCCATTGGACACGCCAGGGGGACTCTTTGGACAGAAGACACACACTGGGGCTTCAGCGCGAGCGAGTCTGCGTGCTGCATTCTTTCTTCCTGTCGTCCAGGAAACGCCCACATATCGCTTAGCTGATAAAAAAAAGACACACAACAACAATAACAACAACAACAACAACGAGTATCCAACTAAAGCTTACGTTGTTAAACTGTTTTTTTTTTTTTTTTATCAAAGCAACTTTCAATCTTTATATATCATTATCATTCACTCTCTCTCTGGCTATATATATATATATATATATATATATATATATATATATATATATATATATATAGCCACTGAGTGAATGATAATATAACCTATTAATCATCTAAAAAAATATTTGACCGCTATAACAATTTGCTTGTAGACCTCGATTCAAGGACAGTTATGTCCCTATGTCTCCTTGAATGTCTCTGTCCTCTCACCCCACCGGTTCAAGCTGCTGTAAGAGGTCAAAATGCGCTCAGTTTTGTTGTACTGTTGCTCTCATGTCAGTAAACCCCTGTACATGGCAGGTAAGCTGGGGGATGTTCGCCTCGGGTATTATGGTACACTAACAAACTCAAGGCACCCAAGGCTTACACGCGCCCTCTAATGGACACTGAGCGTTCTGCAACATAACTTGCAATAAATAGCCAGGGTGTACTGGAAACATCTATTTAAAACATAGCAAGAAATTTTCAGTGTCTCATATGTTACACGTTACTTAGCAGTAATCTCAATATAATTACGGATAATGTACTTATAATGTTAAGTTTTGAACCCCAAAGGTCTTGTATTACAATTACATCACTCTTATTTCACTTCCACTCGACCGCTTCAAATTAAGTGTACAAGTTTTAAGGAGAAAACTGTAGGTTAATTGGCATCAAGGCCCTCTTAACTGTTTTGATTCTAGAGAAGCCCTTCTAACCCTTGTATGTTGTATTTCTTACTGATTGTTCATACTGGAGATTTTTGGGGGTTCTCACGTCTCCACATTACATTTCTACTTGTTGTGGTTATTTACATAATTAAATTATATTTCTTTAATTAATTTATAATACAATATAAAAATAGCAATGCAAGTTGTGGTCAGCATGGTGGTGCAATGTTTAACACTGTTGCCTCACAACATGCAGGTTCCATGTTTGAACCTGCAGGTTGAGTTTCCTCTGGGTGCTCCGGTTTCCCCCACAGTCCAAAGACATGCAGGTTAGGTTAACTGGTGACTCTAAGGCTACGTTTACATTAGACCGTATCTGTCTCGTTTTCTTCGCGGATGCACTGTCCGTTTACATTAAACCGCCTGGAAACGCCGGGAAACGGGAATCCGCCAGCGTCCACGTATTCAATCCAGATCGTGTCAGCTCCGGTGCTGTGTAAACATTCAGAATACGCGGATACGCTGTGCTGAGCTCTAGCTGGCGTCTCATTGGACAACGTCACTGTGACATCCACCTTCCTGATTCGCTGGCGTTGGTCATGTGACGCGACTGCTGAAAAATGGCGCGGACTTCCGCCTTGTATCACCTTTCATTAAAGAGTATAAAAGTATGAAAATACTGCAAATACTGATGCAAATACTGCCCATTGTGTAGTTATGATTGTCTTTAGGCTTGCCATCCTTCCACTTGCAAGTGGTAAGTGATATGCGCTGGGATCACACACACAGCGGCTCAGTCCCGAAAACACTGCTTGTTCACTTCACTCGCGTGCTCTGTGAGCTGCGCAAGGCCAGAGTGCGCACCCTCCAGAGGGCACTCGCTGTTCAGGGCGGAGTGATTTGGAGCGCAGGATGCCTGCGGAGCCGAGCGTATCTGTGTATTGGTATTGCTGTGTGCACGCAAATCGTGTATTGCTGTTGCTGTGTGCACACTAATCGTTTTAAAAACGTTAATCTGATGATCCGCTGATACGGTCTAATGTAAACATGGGCTAGATTGACCGTAGGTGTGAATGTGAGTGTGAATGGTTGTCTGTGTCTATGTGTCAGCCCTGTGATGACCTGGCAACTTGTCCAGGGTGTGCCCTGCCTTTCTCCCGTAGTCAGCTGGGATAGGCTCCAGCTTGCCTGCGACCCTGTAGAACAGAATAAAGCGGCTAGAGATAATGAGATGAGATGAGAACTATAGCAATGCAAGTTGTGGTCAGCATGGTGGTGCAATGTTTAGCACTGTTGCCTCACAACAAGCAGGTTCCATGTTTGAACTTGCAGGCTGAGTTTCCTCTGGGTGCTCTGGTTTCCTCCCACAGTCCAAAGACATGCTGTTTAGGTTAAATGGCTACTCGAATTGCCCAGGTGTTAATGTATGTGTCAATGTCTGTCTGTGTCTTTGTTAGTCCTGCAATACTTTGGCAAACTGTCCAGGGTGTACCCCACCTCTCACCCAATGCCAGCTGGGATCGGCTCCAGCTCACCTGTGACCCACACTGGATAAGTGGCTCAGATAATTAACGGATGAATGAATAAATACAAATTGTATATTAACTTCACTGTGGCCTAATTCAGACCAGTAATTTTTCTGGTAAAATATACTTCATATTAAAGGTCTATAAGTTATAGGTACCCAAACAATGACCTGACTAGAGCCATGCAGCATAGCTCCTTGTAATAAAAGGTATTGCTCAGGTACTAGCAATCATTTTGATAGATGACATTTCTAATGTCCCTTTGTCAGATGGCTATCATAAAAAAAAGCCTACCAACTGATTGTCAACATGTCATCTGTCTGTCATACATCCTTATCTACTTCATATTAATTAAGGAAGCAAGTCAGCTTTTTGTTTGAAAAATTTGCTTTTGGGTCTGTACCAGTGTTCTGTTGTTGTTGTTTGCTCACTTGATGGCTTGATCACTGTTATGCATTTTCATTCTTCATTCACCTGGCTACTGAATGATAGTGATTTTCCTCTTAATGTCCATTTGCTACTGTCAGCTGCACATCTAAGAGGAACATTTCTCATAGCATGGTGGTGAGAGCAATATACATATGGAAAATAATATTTGATTTGAGAGTTGCTAAATCAGAAAGCCTGAGGAGAATATTAGAGAGGGGAAAAATAAAACATGTCCTAAATGTGGAAGGCCAAGGGGATGAGAGGTCAGAAATGGAAGAGCAGAATATTGCATTACATATTGCATTAAAGTTTGCACATTGTTTGCCTCTCCTCCCTTATTTAAATGTTATCTTCATTTTTCACTCTACCTTTATATTTTGCATTCCATATGCACTTTATATTTTATATTTCATATTATATATTTCTTTTTATTTTGGTAAGCGTAGTTTGGTCGGGCAGTTGCAAAATAAGAATTTCATTACCCAATAATAAACCGCTGTGTCTGTTATTGTGTATATGACAAATAAAAATCTTGAATCTTGAATTACCTGGTCAGGAGAGAGGAATCAGGAGATAGAGGGGCAATACCAGGAGTGTGAGCACAGCTGAGAGTTAGAAGAGAAGCTCTCATGAAATGGCTATTCCTTATGTTAATAAATTTTTTCCCAGATGCATTTGATATTAAACAGTCTAAATATGATTGCAAAGTCCCACACTGAAGAATAAAGGATAAAGAATATTTATTAAGAATAAGGAAAAGCAAGAAAAATATCCAGCTGAACCAAGGCTTAATTGGCATGGGTGTCACACAAAGAAAATGTCACATTTCTGGTCAAAATATATATGCTTGTTTATTTATATGTATGCATATGTTTATTTAGGGGGTGGCATGGTGGTGTAGTGATTAGCACTGTTGCCTCACAACAAGAAGGTCCGGGTTCGAGCCCCGTGGCCGGCGAGGGCCTTTCTGTGTGGAGTTTGCATGTTCTCCCCATGTCTGCATGGGTTTCCTCCGGGTGCTCCGATTTCCCCCACAGTCCAAAGACATGCAGGTTAGGTTAATTGGTGGCTCTAAATTGACCGTAGGTGTGAATGTGAATGGTTGTTTGTCTCTGTGTCAGCCCTGCGATAACCTGGTGACTTGTCCAGGGTGTACCCCCTCTCTCACCCATAGTCAGCTGGGATAGGGTCCAGCTTGCCTGCGACCCTATACAGTGGTGCTTGAAAGTTTGTGAACCCTTTAGAATTTTCTATATTTCTACATAAATATGACCTAAAACACCATCAGATTTTCACACAAGTCCTTAAAGTAGATAAAGAGAACCCAGTTAAACAAATGAGACAAAAATATTATACTTGGTCATTTATTTATTGAGGAATTTGAAGGTGAAATTAGAGTCAGGCATTTTCAATCAATGGGATGACAATCAGGTGTGAGTGGGCACCCTGTTTTATTTAAAGAACAGGGATCTATCAAAGTCTGATCTTCACAACACATGTTTGTGGAAATGTAGCATGGCATGAACAAAGGAGATTTCTGAGGACCCCAGAAAAAGCATTGCTGATGCTCATCAGGCTGGAAAAGGTTACAAAACCATCTCTAAAGAGTTTGGACTCCATCAATCCACAATCAGACAGATTGTGTACAAATGGAGGAAATTCAAGACCATTGTTACCCTCCCCAGGAGTGGTCGACCAACAAAGATCACTCCAAGAGCAAGGCGTGTAATAGTCGGCGAGGTCACAAAGGACCCCAGGGTAAAATCTAAGCAACTGAAGGCCTCTCTCACATTAGCTAATATTAATGTTCATGAGTCCACCGTCAGGAGAACACTGAACAACAATGGTGTGCATGGCAGGGTTGCAAGGAGAAAGCCACTGCTCTCCAAAAAGAACATTGCTGCTCATCTGCAGTTTGCTAAAGATCACGTGGACAAGCCAGAAGGCTATTGGAAAAATGTTTTATGGACAGATGAGACTAAAATAGAACTTTTTGGTTTAAATGAGAAGCGTTATATTTGGAGAAAGGAAAACACTGCATTCCAGCATAAGAACCTTATCCCATCTGTGAAACATGGTGGTGGTAGTATCACGATTTGGGCCTGTTTTGCTGCATCTGGGCCAGGACGGCTTGCCATCATTGATGGAACAATGAATTCTGAATTATACCAGCGAATTCTAAGGGAAAACATCAGGACATCTGTCCATGAACTGAATCTCAAGAGAAGGTGGGTCATGCAGCAAGACAACGACCCTAAGCACACAAGTCATTCTACCAAAGAATAGTTAAAGAAGAATAAAGTTCATGTTTTGGAATGGCCAAGTCAAAGTCCTGACCTTAATCCAATCAAAATGTTGTGGAAGGACCTGAAGTGAGCAGTTCATGTGAGGAAACCCACTAACATCCCAGAGTTGAAGCTGTTCTGTACAGAGGAATGGGCTAAAATTCTTCCAAGCCGGTGTGCAGGACTGAGCAACAGTTACCGGAACTGTTTAGTTGCAGTTATTGCTGCACAAGGGGGTCACACCAGATACTGAAAGCAAAGGTTCACATACTTTTACCCCTCACAGATATGTAATATTGGATCATTTTCCTCAATAAATAAATGACCAAGTATAATATTTTTGTCTCATTTGTTTAACTGGGTTCTCTTTATCTACTTTTAGGACTTGTGTGAAAATCTGATGATGTTTTAGATCATATTTATGCAGAAATATATAAAATTCTAAAGGGTTCACAAACTTTCAAGCACCACTGTAGAACAGGATAAGCGGCTACAGCTGATGGATGTTTATTTAGTGAATACAAGGTGCCCTTTTACACTTCCTCTGATTTCTGTTGTAAAGTGTTGATTATGCTGACATCTATCATCTACCATTTATCTATCAGTAGAATTTACTTGCGGTTTTTTTTGTCAGACTTTGTTTGGGTTGAGTCAACTCATTCACTGAATTTCTTTTATGTAAGGCTTTTGGGAAATTCTAGATAAACACTGTTGGTTTATATTTATGCATGTCACTTTGTACCATCAATCAATTATCAGTAGACATTAAACAAACTATCAACTGCCTGTGACAGCTCAGTGCCATTTGACTGACAATTATTAGATAATCGATAATTTAAAAGTAGGGCATCAAACTCTCATGATTACCAGATGACCAGCTCCCCCACTGTAACCCTATAGGCGAGAGGCTGAGGGCTACTGAAACGGAGATTGGCACTGCCTGATGTGCCTTGTAGCATGGGAAGGACTTTTGATCATTTAAAAAAGCGTGACTGGTTTACCTCATAAATTAACGAAAATAGCCAAAGTAATGCAATATATAGCCAACATTGTTACTCATCAGTGAAGCAGTATTTTAATACACAAGCCAATGAGAAAATCCCTTTGGCCATGTTGGTATTAACCAGCAATGTCAAAACAGAACTACAGTCAACCCAGTAACCGTAAACATAGGCTCACTAAAATCCTTCAGCTGTGAGCAATATAACTGTAAATTAAGGTATTTTTAAAGTACAGCCCATATATTCATATGATCAACAATGATGAGCCAAGAACTTGGCCTTTTGAAGTGTTGCACGGGGCGAGACTGGAGGGGGTTGTACATGCACTAAGTAGCTGTGGCTCTTCTCTAGTCACTCAAGCATGATACGATGGGTTGCTGTGCTATTCATTGTGTGCCAGAGGGCATGACGCCTGGCGCACACGCTCAGTGATCATCCAAAAGCAGCCTGGACCTCCGACCACACTACCTGGGGTATGGTGTATTAACCATTGCATCTGAAATCGAGACTCTCATCTTTTGCATTAATCAAATATCTATGAAATAGCTACCATGAGCCAAGAAGGAAAAACACAGAGGACCTCAGTTAGTGGCCATTATAATAAAATGTCAATACAGTGGCTATATCCTGTGATACAGCAAAGACAACTAAACCCACTGTAGAAAACATGTTTATTAGACAAATTATACACAGAAAGCTTTGCCACTTGTAACAGAGGCCTCAGTTTGTTCCATTAGAATAATATGCAACACATACAACAAAATAGGCCTATATTAAATACTGTACATTATAATTGTTTGAAAATGATCAAGGAACTCCTGTACATACTATGTAAGAAATTAAAAATGTTACAGGCTTAGCAAGTCTTATATTTTTTTTTCTTTTGGAAAAGGACTTTCATTCTTACTCACAAATCCATAACTCAAAAAGAGATGACAATATGACTAAAATCGAAAGCTTAAAGACTGTCTTATCAGAGGGATTCTGGGTAATTGAGTTAGTGTAATGGTGGCTAATGCAATGCAAGGATTTAATGTTAAACTCTATATATTCTTTAATTCAACAAAAAAAATTATCTCCATGTAAAATATACATTTTAATGTCTCTTCATTTTATACTAAATAAAAATCTTTAATTTGATACTAAATAAAAACTTTTCCTATTGTCATTCATAGCTTAAGAAAAGTATATCTAGAATGCTGTCATCAAAACACTGTTGCTTTTCTCTACACACGACATTTGCGAATTAGTCTGAGGATAACAAACTGAAAGCTCATTCTAAACAACTAACATTAGTCATATTAATACAATGTTAGTGAAAACTGTTTGAATGTTTTTAATGTTTTTTTTTCTTTTTTTATATATTTAACTTCTCAAAATGTGTCTTTTTTTTTTTAAACCTGTCATCACACTTTGATGGCCCTGCTTGAACAATTAGCACTTTTAAAAAAGTTAGATAAATATTGCCCCTTACTGTTTATGAAAGGAAATAGAAAGTTATTTCAAATAATTCCCCAAAATGGGCTGTCTTGTCTGGACCTTCAGATGACCTGGTGTCAGTTTGAGGACACATGAAGAATTAAAAAGAGCCCCGGGTATAAGACTCAGGAATCCATTTGAAGGTTTTCTTCTTGACTTCAGAAACCTATAACACCTAATAGTAAGATTATGGCACTGAAACAAACAAAAAAAAAAAGTGTGTTTGTGTCTATATATATATATATATATATATATATATATATATATATATATATATATATAATCTGCACTAATCCCCCATGTTTAAACTTTCTGATCAAACACATTCCACACAAAATGATTTGTTCTATTTCAAATAAAGAAAAAGAAACACATTTAGAGGCCTCAATTTCATTTGTCCTTCTATGCTTTAACTTGGTTTACATATTTTTTTTCTTTTCATCTTTCTCTAATACATTGTCCAGTGTATTGTCCAGATGGTACAGCTAGACATAAGGATGTCAGAAGATCAGTCTATATGTCTGGAGCTCAGGTGCAGTGTAGAGCAGCAGAAGGACTTTTTTCTCTAGCTATTGACATCCAACTCACCACATCTCATAGCCTAACTCAGTACTGAGCATTGACCAGCATAAACTGAGAAGCAGACAAGATTTCTCAAATAAGCCTCAAGTTATTGCAGGTCTGTAAGTTAGTCTGCAAAGTGCAGTGATTTTTTTTCCCTTTTTGTCCGGAAATCAAAAGAAAACAAAAGAAATGTAAACATCCCATGATTTTTATATTCATACAGTCTTTTAAATCTCTCCCCACATAACTAATCCCCAAAATTCCATGTGAAAATATGAAGGCAAAGTCATGTTTACACAAGAGATCTCCCAACAATCACGACGACAATAATGAAATTTATCATCATCCTCAACAGGTAGGTGAGTTCAGGCAGGACGAGCACCCCCAACAGCAAAACTAAAAAGCAAAGCCTTTCAAAAGCAAAAAAGGACAACAAACAAACAAAAAAAGAAGACAGATATTTACATTTGGATCTTGTTTTGTGTGTGCCTCCTCATATGGAGGTGCCCCGGTCTGGATCGTTGCCATAGCTGAAGCTTGGTGCTGGTGTGGGCTGGTAAGGGATGCTGGACATGGTCTTGATGGGGCTGCGGAAGAAGCCTCCATTGGGCGCGCGCTGTCTGAAGGGCCCGGCGCCAGTCCGCTGGTCGGGCATGGCGCCGAAAGCAAAGCCGGATGCTGCCTTGGCAGAAAGGCTGCGGCTCAGTGTCTGGATCTGTTCGGGGATGAAGGTGGTGGTGGTGATGTGTGTGTTACGGAAATCGCTGATCTGCTCTAGGGCCTGGCGTGCCGCTGGCAATGAGTCCATGTCCAGTGGTGTCAGATCCATTGAAGAGGTGGAGAACTGCTTGTGCGGGCTCTCATCTTCCGTGCACAGGCTGTTCACGCGCCGATGGAGGTGCTCCAGGTCGATCTCCTTGTCATCCTGAGACAGGTGGAGTGGGGTAGGGGTAAAAGAGATAGACAGAGAAATAGAGAGAGACAGACAGAGAGAAAGAAAGAAGGAGGAGGGGTGAGGGTTGTTCCGGGAGCAGCAGGAGCAGAGGACAGAAGAAGTAAGGGGTATAAAAGTGAGGAAGGTGGGTGTACAGTCAGAGGAGTAGAAGTTTAGGTGAATGTGTTAGTGTGAAAGAAAGCAGTGTGGCAAGAAGAGATGATGTTTAGCAGACAATGAAGATGTGTTGTAGAGATGAGTAATGAATAAGACAAAATACATCCAGATGCATGTGTGATTACAGAGATTTAAATGGGAACAGGATTGGAAAGACAGGGGAGTAAAATGTAGTGCAAGTTTTGGATTGTAATGTGAGCAGCATGAGTGAACAGGTATGGGGAAGAGGAGGCACAAAAAGGACAAATGAACTACAATAACAAAGGCAAATGGATATTTTTTGCCATGGGATCAAGCAACAGGAATACTATTCTTAATTGGACAACTGGAGACTAAAACTGTAATTTTAAAATACTACATTACTATGCAATTATTATGCCAGCAACATAATCTTTTATAGTTTTCAAATGGAAAAAAAAATTGAAATGTGTGTCCAGATGATTACATCTCACACACCAGTTTGCAGCTGTTTTAACAGAAAGACATATTAAACAATAATGCTGATGATCCTGCTTTCAGGGTTCTATCCATAGCCACACCTTTAAAACACATATATACACCCTGGGAAGCCTTTCCATTTGACTCAACATGACTGTGAAACAAATACATACCCTTCCTGGCCTGATTGGTTGGATGTTGGTGTTTTGTACTATTTGCTTGTTCCCTTATTCACAGAGATTGGGGCATGCTGGAACAGAGTTTTTAATCTCTGAGCTGATGGTAGAGCTGCCAGATGGTAAGGAGACCCTTAATATCATTAATATTAATGCCAATAAGGTCATGAAAGTTTCTTATGAATATTCCCCCCAAAATTGATTCATCGTTTTTTTTGCTTGATTTTTACCAAACACTATCTTAATCACCTCAGAATTATAGATATAGTTTCCTAAATCGTGCTCTATGTTCAAACACATGAGAAGTCATAGTGTCTGGAGTGAGCACTGCGGATAAAACAGCAGTCCAACTGGCAGCAGAAGCCTGAAGGGAAGCCTCCTCTCAGAGAGGTGTAGGGGTGAATGTAAAGGGTACTCATGGGTACTTGACCACATAGATCAGCATGGGATGAAAAATGAGGCAAATTTGCTAGCATACAAAGTCTTTGCCTATGAGGTTGCAACAAATCTTGGCTGTCCAACTTGATGTGAGAACCATGGAAAATACAGGGTGTTTCAAAATATTTGATATAATTTCACAATCTAAGAACTTTGCCAATTTTCGTTCAATTGTCCTCAAATTTTAACAGCATGTGAGAAGTTTTTTGTTTTTATTTTTTTAGGTACAGAAATACCATTCACTGGAAAAGAAAAGGCGTTTTGTGTGTTAGAGTACGCTCAAACACAGTTGAACAAGACTGCAGTGCGCATTTATGGGAGAATCCTCTAAAAAAAAAAATGCACCGACTGCAATGCAGATTTGGACACGGCACAAAAAGTTCAAAGAGGAAGGTTGTCTGTGCAGGGCAAAAGGATCTGGATGACCACCAGCATCAGAAGAGACGGTCGAGCGGGTTCACGAATATTGAAAATTTGTGAAATCGTTCATGGAATCCACATACCTTTGAATTTCTCATTCAAATTTTGATGAATGAATCTTATATTGTTCAACATTAAGCCTGTTCAGTTTCATTTGCCTAGACTATGCAGTTTCTGGGATATTTACATCTCAAATAATATAAATTTATTTTGAAACACCCTGCAGATTATGCTGTCCAGTTTAAGAACACCATTTAACTGTTTTGAAGAAAAAAAAATCATTCATGTTTTTCTGAAAGCAAGACATTGATGAGCCTCATGAATTTATTTATTTATTTATTTCAGTGCTGTAGTTGCACTTGTGTGCTCTAATTTACCTTCTGTCAGCTATTTAAAAGTAACGTTCACATCAATTCCAGCATCAGGCTTTTTTATTTTCTATTTAGCACCAAAATGTTTTCGAAAAATCAGCATTCTTAAGTGAATAGAAAAGCTACGACATATTGTATCAGAATTGATGACCTCCAATAGGTTTCCATTCAAGCCTGTCTGGCACTTCTCCTGCAAGTAGATCTTTTCAAAAGATTCTAGAATAATAATGTTCCAATCTATCGACTTCAAATTACAAATATCAGTGCATCATATTATTCACCATATATAATCTGGCTATTGAAGTTTCAAGAACATCTATACGGCAATGGACTGTCTAAAAGGCTCAATTACCCTGCAAAACGAAACAGCTAGAAATCTCTCAACAGGCAAGACGTATTTATTTGTGCTTCACCTATGGCAGAGCCAATTCATAAGGCAAATTTTGCACTTTGTGGATTGGTGGGGGTTTACTCCACTTATTCCACTACCTACATGGGCTTGAAGCTTGGTGCATGCGGAGAGAGAGGACGGCTCAGTGTTGGCAGAAGACGGTTCGTGACGGAATAGCAAACGTGTGGCGCAGGCTGGAGTCCAGAGGTGGGGCACAGCATGCAGGAGACAGGTGATTGGATGTGGGCCTAAGCGTGAGTGTGATGTCACTCCGAGGCTCATGACAAGGCTCGTCTGGCCTGGCAGGCGGCCCGTCAACTCGTGTCTGTTCAGGCCAGTGGGCCACAAGCCAACAGAAGGATGGTGGGATGGACAGATGGATGGATCAGGCAAATGGGACGAGGGAGAGGTCATTTAAGAGAGGTGGGAGATGAGTAGAAAAAGACAACAAACAAAACAGTCAGAATATAGACTTTGTTTTGGTTCTTTTCTATTTCCAAGGAGCCAGATACCTGGAAAGGTGAGATGATAAAAATGGCATATTGCATTTCTCTCCCTCGCCCGCTTTAACCCCCTCAACACAGAGTACTTATCTACAAAACAAAAAACAAAACAAAACAAAACAAAAAAACAAATAAATGGAATGCTGTCATCTCAGATGAAGACAGTAAAACTTTTATGACTTGTTTTTTGCTGCTTTTGGCAGAAAATCAGACAGTTCCTTAGGTCAAAGTCATGATCAACACAGAAGATTGTGTGGTGCTCAGCAATGTCAGTTAATTTTGTGCCATTAACCATCATTCCACATGAATATAATTTAGTTGACAAAAATTCTGGCTCATCAATAGTACATTTTCAGTCATCAGCAAAGAGCTTTGAAAAGCAATATTGGCATATCTTGTTTTTAATATGGAACAATTATCTCTCCATTGTTCACAGATATTTAAAGAGGACACGCTGGACTCCACATAATCACAACAGCAATGACACAGAAGACATCTGAACTCCCTTTTTTTCTGGTAAAGGACACAATTTGGCCAGTGGCATGGCTTGCTCATCACACTGTACATTCTCTGTTTCTCCTGACCCCAGTGGCTATCTCCTCATTATTGGCATGTGTTAAGACAACATGGCAGATTTAGAAGGAAAAAAATAAAGAGATGTTTTCATGACTTGTCATCTCACACCAATTCTTGACACCGCAGTAAGAGGGATGACTTGGAGATCACAGAGAAGCAGAGAGTGGAAACAGGGTCAAGCTTACACCATGACTTATGCAGAATGTGGCAGTGTGTGTTAAGAGACAGAGACACAAGCACAAACATCTTATTCTACTGTTTTGGTGTTTCAATGCACCTGATGTTAGCCAAGAGGTATTACATGGAGAGCAGTTAGGACAGGTTAGAAATGTGTTAAGATGCAAGGACACATTGTTTGGAAACTATGTTGCTGAATGAAAGAAAATGCAGACAATGGAAAATAGAGAGGTTAACCAACGATGATTTAGGTTTAGGCCAGTATGTGATAGATTACTGATAGCCATACTATGGTGGTAACTGCAACAACATGGTGATGTGGTAGAAATGGACATCTTAGCTTTTATCTTTTGTTTTCTGGCAATCAGTTTGCTCCAGATATTAAACTGATTGATCACTGGACTGTGAGCAGTGTGCTCATCGATGTGTGCCTGTGTGTGTAAGCTCTGCCAAGCTTCAAGTCTGATGGAACCTTCTGGAAGAGTGCTCTGAAGACCCGCCTCAGTGTGATTGCACCACAGGACTTGGGAAGAGGTTCAAGTGTGACGGCCAGCCTTCTGGAAGCCACTTTAGAAATCCTCACAACAAATCAACTTTGCATTTCACCTTACGTTGCTAATCAAATCACTAGCATCACTACAAAAAGCACTAGCATTAATTACTCAGTATATACTGTGTGCTTATGTGTACTCACAGCATAGGGATGCATAGCTAGAGCAATAATTAGAGCATGCACAGATATTTTTGGGAGAAAATTGAATCTACATCTGTAAATATTCAATTTATACAACAGCCTCGATATGAGCTATAAACATAAGGAAGTAAGCTGAATATGAATACTATCAGAATGATGTTAAATTCACATGGGTCGAAAGTTTTTTTCACCAACTGTCCAGCATGGTTGAAGGTTTTTATTTTATACAAGACAAAGCTCCTATTAAACTGTATAATGCAATTCATATTTTAGTTGTACAGTGCCTTGCAAAAGTATTCATACCCCTTGAACTTTTTCACATTTTTCCACCTTACAACCACAAACTTAAAGGTTTTTTTATTGAGATTTTATGTGACAGACCAACACAGAGTAGCACATAATTGTGAAGTGAAACGAAAATGATAAATGGTCTTCAAAATTTTAAACAAATAAAAATCTGAAAAATGTGGTGTGCATTAGTATTCAGGCCCCTGTCCTCTGATACCTCTAAATACAATCTAGTGCAATCAATTGCCTTCAGAAGTCATTTAATTAGTTAATAGAGTCCTACTGTGTGTAATTTACTCTCAGCATAAATACACTTGTTCTGTGAAGGCCTCAGTGGTTTGTTAGAGAACACTGAAGAACAAACAGCATCATGAAGACCAAAGAACTCACCAGACAGGTCAGGGATAAAGTTATGGAGAAGTTTAAAGCAGGGTTAGGTCATAAAAAAAAATCCCAAGCTCTGAACATCTCAAGAAGCGCTGTTCAATCCATCATTCAAAAATGGAAAAAGTATGGCACAACTGCAAACCTACCAAGACATGGCCGTCCACCTAAACTGACAGAGCGAGCAAGGACAGCACTGGTCAGAGAAGCAGCCAAGAGGCCCATGATCACTCTGGAGGAGCTGCAGAAATCCACAGCTCAGGTGGGAGAATCTGTGCACAGGACAACTATAAGTCGTACAGTCCACAAATCTGGCCTTTTTGGAAGAGTGGCAAGAAGAAAGCCATTGTTGAAAGACAGGCATAAGAAGCCATGTAGGGGACACAGCAAACATGTGGAAGAAGGTGCTTTGGTCAGATGAGACCAAAGTTGAACTTTTTGGCCTAAATGAAAAGCGCTATGTGTGGCAGAAAACTAACACTGCTCATCACCCTGCACACACCATCCCCACTGTGAAACATGGTGGTGGCAGCATCATGCTATGGGGATGCTTTTCTTCAGCAGGGACAGGGAAGCTGGTCAGAGTTGATGGGAAGATGGATGGAGCTAAATACAGGGCAATCCTGGAATAAAACCTGTTGGAGGCTGCAAAAGACTTGAGACTGGGAAGGAGATTCACCTTCCAGCAAGATGATGACCCTAAACATACAGCCAGAGCTACAATGGAATGGTTTAGATCAAAGAATATTCATGTGTTAGAATGGCCCAGTCAAAGTCCAGACCTAAATCCCATTGAGCATCTGTGGCAAGACTTGAAAATTGCTGTTCACAGACGCTCTCCATCCAATCTGGCTGAGCTTGAGCTATTTTGCAAAGAAGGATGGGCAAAAATTTCAGTGTCTAGATGTGCAAGGCTGATAGAGACATACCACAAAAGACTTGCAGCTGTAATTGCAGCAAAAAGTGGCTCTACAAAGTAATGATGCAGGGGGGCTGAATACTAATGCACATCACATTTTTCAGATTTTTATTTGTTTAAAATTTTGAAGACCATTTATCATTTTTGTTTCACTTCACAATTATGTGCTACTCTGTGTTGGTCTATCACATAAAATCTCAATAAAAAACTTTTAAGTTTGTGGTTGTAAGGTGGAAAAATGTGAAAAAGTTCAAGGGGTATGAATACTTTTGCAAGGCACTGTATGTATGAATGCAGTTGGGATCTACCTTGATGGCAATGGTATTAAGTGATACCAAGTAAACAGTAAAAAAAAATCACAGTACATTTTCAATATAATCCTTTCATAACTCAGTGGTCTAATGTTCATGTGGCCAACATTTGGCAGGGGTGGGACTTACAGGTGGTGTCAGTTAATTGCTGGGTTTCAGTCACGTGACTTTTATTAGCGGTTTTACGGGAAGTGAAATAGCTGGTGGTCTAAACGGCTGCCATAGTGCAAACAACTAGCGATAACTTATCAGAGTATGCTCGTAATCTAGAAGCCACTCCTCACTTTAGATATATTCAGAAGATTGCTATGCGCAATGGTATCGACCCCTACAGTCTGGGAAAGAAGGATTTGTCATACGATCTTGAAAACTATCCTTCAGTTGAGTTCCCCGACATCTCGAACTATCTGGTGTTGCAGACATCCTTCTACGCCGCAAAACAGATGAAAGCATAGAAGAGTGTGGAGGCTTACAACTTTTTTGTATGTGGCTGGGTAAAGGACCTCAGTATCAAGTTGCTGCCGAATGAATCCTGTATTGCTTTTGCCCGTGTAAGTATGTTTTTCTTAAGCTTTTCGTTCGCGTCTTTACAACGAAGTGCTGCAAGTTGAAGTGTAAACAAACAACAGGTTGCTTGATTCTCATTTGTATTCGCTCTTATCTCTCAGGTAAATCATTCACAAAGATCATCAGAAACTCCTTTAAAGAGCTGGATCTTATTTAAACAAGACGGAGAAGTGATCACGGCACATTGTAACTGTATGGCTGGGTAAGAATTGTCGCAACCTTCATGCATGTGGACTCTGTGAGGAGTAAACAAAGAAACAGCTGGGGACTTTAGCGCTTGGTGACTAAAAAAAAAGTACCGTAAAATAACAACACATAGCAAGAAAAGTGCTTGGAAAACACTAACGACATAGCTGAGAGAGATATACAAACCTTTCATGAAGTGATCACTGCAAACTCGAGCATGCTTCGACTCAGCTCCCTTCGATTTCAGTGAGAGGTTCAAAAACCACCTTTCTCGATGTCTTTTTGTGAAATCCTGTGTTCGTTCACCCTTTTTTATTAGTTCACAGGGAACCTTGAAGAAACTTTTATCAGTTTCATGGTTTGATCGATTTGAACAACCTAAAACAACGCAAGCGTAAGGCATTTTTCATGCGAGCAATGCACCTTCTCCGTACAAACGCCTTGTCAACTGAGCTTTGGTAGACCACCAGCTAAAGTTCTGAATAACTAATGAGGCGGATGTGACGTCACGTGAAACCCAGCAATATCAGAGTTCAAAACACCTGCACAAATCATTCCAGATTCAAATGTTGATTAGCTAATCCTATTTTTGGAGAGAAAAGACAGCTCTTTTGGGAAAATGCATAATGGTTGGCAGGTATGGTAATATGATATAATCAGAGTAAACATCGCTAGATATCATAGCAGTGTAATACAGTGTCAAGATAATTTAACTGTGCTATCACACCCATGCCTGTTCCACAGAATTTGCACCTGAAAATTTTTGATCAAAATTATTCCTTTGCCACATGAAAACTGTTAGAAAGACTTGAGGGTAAAAGGGGCTCAATACAGGGCCAAAGCTAGTGATCAAAAGGCAATCAATAGCAGTAGCGACTGTATATTTTTGTCATCCAGATATAGCAATTAGTTTGATTTGTGTCTAAGAAGGGATTGGGATATGATGGATTTGAGCTAGTTTAGGCATTACCAGACAAAAGAAACACTCATATTGTTCTCTAAAATACTTATAATTTGACATTTGAAAAGATGACATGAAGTAATTAAGGTTAAATCATTCCTTCACCCAGAAGTTGTTCAGGTGCTTTCAAAAGCAGAAGCCCTTTGTACCTCTTATGTTGCTTCAGTTCACACTAATGCATTTGATTTTTAAGTGGGCAATAAAGCAAAACAGAATGACCATTGAAAGTGTTCAAGTGCATTTAGAGTGCTACGATTACATTTTAATTGCTAAACCTGAGCTACCAAAAAAGCAGAAATATGCTCTACTTGGTTAATTAACATTAATAAAAATCCAAACGGCATCAGGAATTTTAGTGCATTAAGCAAGTTCTAATAAAACCTTAGTGAATCTTTGAGATATTAAAACCAGTCTTCCAGCTGCTGCTTTATAGCATTTCTTCGATTTTAATTTATTTTTGGCAGACCTTGCAGGAATTTCATCATTGCATTATTTCAAGAATGCACTTGTGAGAACATCGATTTTATAACACCTGTTTGATCTATTTTAAAGACCAAATCTCTACCACGGCAAGTCCCTGGGAAAAAAAAAACAAAAAACAAACAAACCCCATTGAGTTCTTTTTGTTGGAGAGTCTGTATTTATGTCTTTGTCTCAAAAACATATTCTGTTTATCATCAGAGCTCTATTTTAAGAGCATTGTCATCAGTGTGGCTCTAATTTAATAGCTTTGTATTTAATGATACACTGTATGGCCAAAGGTTTATGGACACCTGACCATCACACCTACATGAGATTTCATTCCAGATTTAGTCTGTTTTGCTGTTATAATAACCTTCTCTCTTCTGGGAAGATTTTCTACTAAATTTTTTAGCTTGGCTGTGGGGATTTATGGTTATTCAGCAACAAGAGCATTATTGAGGTCAAGCATTGAAGTTGGGTAAGGAGGCCTGGGGTGCAGTTGGCAGTCAGTTCATCCCGAAGGTGTTCAGTAGAGTTGAGGTCAGGGCCATTTGAGTTGGGCTCTATTTGCCAACTTGGGCAGACCATGCCTTCATGGACCTTGCTTTGTGCATAGGGGAATAGTCATGCTGGAACATATTTGGACATTTTAATGCTACAGCATACAAAGACATCCTATACAATTGTGTGCTTCCAACTTTGTGGCAACAGTTTGGGGAAGGCTCACATATGAATGTGATGGCCAGGTGTCCACAAACCTTTCGCCTTATAGTGTAAACAATCTAGTCTCCTTACAAGACATTATGATAGAAAACACCAGTTTACATGACTTCATGCTGACTCCAGGCAGCCAGAACTGAATTTAATCATGTTAATTACTGCAAATGATAGACTTTTAAATCCTACTTTAAAAAGAGTAGATTTGAAATTGAGATTTGACAACTGATATTAGCGTTACGGTTTTTTTTTAAAAACATGTAATTTGTGCCCATCCCCTAATCATTCTCATGAAGTTCCCATGTGATTCTCACCTCCTTAGAGGGCACTCTGGATCCCTTCCTCCGTGTCCACCAGGTCTCAACAGTGGCAATGAGGCAAGACAACACCACACCGGCTGCAAGCACAAAGAACACGCCAGCAAAACTGTGGATGTCCAGGGCACTGGCACTTTTCTTGGTACCCACAGCAGAGTACAAGTCACATGGGCTCTCTCTGGGCCACCACTTCAGCTTCAGAATATCCATGTCCCCATTCTGCTGCAGCTCCAAGATCCTAAACACAGCATGGAACAGACATGTGATCAGCAGCCTTT
The DNA here is from genome assembly GCF_027579695.1 of Neoarius graeffei. Lineage (NCBI taxonomy): Eukaryota > Metazoa > Chordata > Actinopteri > Siluriformes > Ariidae > Neoarius > Neoarius graeffei. The sequence continues at coordinate 56,110,887 of NC_083578.1, read as the reverse complement.
GTTTTTTCCTCTCTTGAAGTTAACAATACTGCTGAGACCTGAGACCTCTTCCATAAACTAAACATCTCCTTATAGGAATGTCACCTTATTGAAGATAATTTACCTTTTGTTGTTGAATAGCAGCACATTTTAAAAATCAGCTTATTATTAGCCTGAGATTATGTATCATGTCTTCCATACAAGTTCCTCTATTTACTACAGAAACAATCATGTATAATAATGTGGAATAACATTCTGCATTCACAGAAATCCTTGTCTGTCGTAATCTCTCATGGACTGGAGACGCTACAGAGATTAGGTTGAAAAACACTGCAGAATACCTTGAAGCACCAATTTACCCAATAAAGAAGTAATACGTATCTGGTATTCCATTGTAACTGACTCAATAACTGTAAGCCAAATTTAATCTTCTACAGAATTACTGTCTCATTTAAACTGCACAGCAGAGGTCTGTGCACAACACCATTATCCACTTTTTATGTTCTGCCTAGTGGCAGCTGTTGCTGCAGTGCTCAAATTTCTACTCTATTTGAACACTAGATGGGAGTGTCTCCACAAAAATGCAGGCAAGCTGACCGTTGAATTCTCTGCCCACCAGTCATGAGAAATGAGCATCCTTTAATGTAGAGGAGCAGTTTGCACTAATGCCACTGCACTGACAAGTGTGATGATGAATACAGAACACAGACCTTTATCACGGTCCTTCTCACTGATGGATTGTTTGCATCGCTGTCTCTTGGACCTAAAGCAGGGAGCATCACGACACACATTTTATCTGAAGGGGATGTATAGGGACCTGCCAAGTATGTGCACTTGCACTCACGCAAATAGACACATACTCAAATGTACAGATGCAGGGAGGTGCATAATCTTACTTTGCACAAATAATGCAAATAGGATTTGTGAATTGTGTGTGTAATGTATATATTTTCATGACATTCACTCGTTGAAAAAAAATAATAAAACCTTCACTAAAAACGATAATACAATCCCAATTCCAAAAAAGTTGGGACGCTTTGCAGAACATTAATAAAAACAGAATGTGAAGATTTGCAAATCATGGAAAGCCTATATTTCATTGAAAGTAGCACAAAGACATATCAAATGATGAAACTGAGAAATTTAGTTGTTTTTTGAAAAATATATGCTCATTTTGAATTTGATATCAGCAACACATTTCAAAAAATTTGGAACAGGGGCAAGAAAAGACTGAAAAAATTGTGTAATGCTAAAAACAAACAAACAAAATTAATTAGGTTAATTGGCAACAGGTCAGTAACATGATTGGGTATAAAAAGAGCATCCCGGACATGTTGAGTCTCTCAGAAGTAAAGATGGGGGGGCGTCATGGCTCAGGTGGCTAAGACGCCATACCATAAATCCGGGGACCCGGGGTTCGATTCCGACCCGAGGTCATTTCCCGATCCCTCCCCGTCTCTCTCTCTCCCGTTCATTTCCTGTCCTATCTCTACACTGTCCTATCCAATAAAGGTGAAAAAAGCCCAAAAAAAATCTTTAAAAAAAAAAAAGATGGGGAGGGGTTCACCGCTCTGTGTGGACAAACAGTGCAACAATTTAAGAATAACATTCCTCAATGTAAATTTGCAAAGAATTTGGGGCTCACATCTATGGTACATAATATCATTAAAAGATTCAGAGAATCTGGAGAAATCTCTGTATGTAAGAGACAAGGCTGAAAACTGACAGCGGATGCCTGTGAGCTTCAGGCCCTCAGGCAACACAGCATTAAAAGCAGACACGTGTCTGTAGTGGAAATCACTGTATGGGCTCAGGAACACTTCAAAAATCCATCATCTGTGAAAACAGTTCATTACTGCATCCACAAATGCAAGTTAAAAGCATTTATAAACAATATCCAGAAACACCACCACCTTCTCTGGGCCCAAGTTCTTTTACGATGGATGAGGCAAAGTGGAAAATTATCCCAGGGTCTGACGAATCAAAATTATTTTTAGAATTCATGGGCACCACGTCCACCAGGCTAAAGAGGAGAGGGACCATTCGGCTTGTTATCAGTGCACAGTTCAAAAGCCAGCATCTGTGATGGTATGAGGATGTACAACCCCGATTCCAAAAAAGTTGGGACAAAGTACAAATTGTAAATAAAAACGGAATGCAATAATTTACAAATCTCAAAAACTGATATTGTATTCACAATAGAACATAGACAACATATCAGATGTCAAAAGTGAGACATTTTGAAATTTCATGCCAAATATTGGCTCATTTGAAATTTCATGACAGCAACACATCTCAAAAAAGTTGGGTCAGGGGCAATAACAGGCTGGAAAAGTTAAAGGTACAAAAAAGGAACAGCTGGAGGACCAAACTGCAACTCATTAGGTCAATTGGCAGTAGGTCATTAACATGACTGGGTATAAAAAGAGCATCTTGGAGTGGCAGCAGCTCTCAGAAGTAAAGATGGGAAGAGGATCACCAATCCCCCTAATTCTGCGCCGACAAATAATGGAGCAATATCAGAAAGGAGTTTGACAGTGTAAAATTGCAAAGAGTTTGAACATATCATCATCTACAGTGCATAATATCATCAAAAGATTCAGAGAATCTGGAAGAATCTCTGTGCGTAAGGGTCAAGGCCAGAAAACCATACTGGGTGCCTGTGATCTTCCGGCCCTTAGACGGCACTGCATCACATACAGGCATGCTTCTGTATTGGAAATCACAAAATGGGCTCAGGAATATTTCCAGAGAACATTATCTTTGAACACAATTCACCGTGCCATCCGCTGTTGCCAGCTAAAACTCTATAGTTCAAAGAAGGAGCCGTATCTAAACATGATCCAGAAGCGCAGACGTCTTCTCTGGGCCAAGGCTCTTTTAAAATGGACTGTGGCAAAGTGGAAAACTGTTCTGTGGTCAGATGAATCAAAATTTGAAGTTCTTTATGGAAATCAGGGACGCCGTGTCATTCGGACTAAAGAGGAGAAGGATGACCCAAGTTGTTATCAGCGCTCAGTTCAGAAGCCTGCATCTCTGATGGTATGGGGTTGCATTAGTGCATGTGGCATGGGCAGCTTACACATCTGGAAAGACACCATCAATGCTGAAAGGTATATCCAGGTTTTAGAGCAACATATGCTCCCATCCAGACGACGTCTCTTTCAGGGAAAACCTTGCATTTTCCAACATGACAATGCCAAACCACATACTGCATCAATTACAGCATCATGGCTGCGTAGAAGAAGGGTCCGGGTACTGAACTGGCCAGCCTGCAGTCCAGATCTTTCACCCATAGAAAACATTTGGCGCATCATAAAACGGAAGATACGACAAAAAAGACCCAAGACAGTTGAGCAACTAGAATCCTACATTAGACAAGAATGGGTTCACATTCCTATCCCTAAACTTGAGCAACTTGTCTCCTCAGTCCCCAGACGTTTACAGACTGTTGTAAAGAGAAAAGGGGATGTCTCACAGTGGTAAACATGGCCTTGTCCCAACTTTTTTGAGATGTGTTGTTGTCATGAAATTTAAAATCACCTAATTTTTCTCTTTAAATGATACATTTTCTCAGTTTAAACACTTGATATGTCATCTATGTTCTATTCTGAATAAAATATGGAATTTTGAAACTTCCACATCATTGCATTCCGTTTTTATTTACAATTTGTACTTTGTCCCAACTTTTTTGGAATCGGGGTTGTATTAGTGCACATGACATGGGTAGCTTGTACATCTGGGAAGGCATCATTAATGCTGAATGATATATACACATTTCAGAGCAATATATTGCCATCCAGACAAAATCCTTTTCAGGGAAAGCCTTCCTTCTTTCAGCAAGACAATACTAAACCACTTTCTACACATATTAAAACTGCATGGCTCCATAGTAAAAGAGTCCGGGTGCTAAACTGGCCTGCCTGTAGTCCAGATCTGTCTCCCATTTAAAACATTTGGTGCATTATGAAGCGCAAAACATGACAAAGGAGACCTCGAACTGTTGAGCATCTGAAATTGTATATCAGGCAAGAATGGGACAACATTTCTCTTTCAAAACTACAGTAATTGGTTTCCTCAGTTCCCAAGTGTTTACAGAGTGTTGTTAAAAATTGAGGCGATGTAACCCAGTGTAAATATGCCTTGTCCCAATTTTTTTAAAACGTGTTGCTGACATCAAATTCAAAATGAGCATATATTTTGCAAAAAACAATAAAATTTCTCAGGTTCAACATTTGATATGTTGTCTTTGTACTATTTCCAATGAAATAAAAGGGTTTCCATGATTTGTTAATTATCGCATTCTGTTTTTATTTACAGTCTACACAGTGTCCCAACTTTTTCGGAATTGGGGTTGTAGTAGCCGTAATATTATAGTAACACTGCCTAACAGCTAGTCTTTCAGCAAATAGCAAGCTTTTAACTTCACTACCTACAGCAAATCAAGTGAAAGTAAATGCTGGTTGTATTCACTGCAGTAGTCCTAGCAACTGATAAAACAAGTTTTCACGCAGATGAGTATTTACAATGAACACTGTTAAAAACCCTCTACCAAACTCGCATTCTTAACCTGTCCAGTACAATGATGAGTAAATTACCTTGCAAACTGTTCAGAGGCATTTATTTTGTCAGTGTCCAATTTAAAATCAGGTCTCTTTAATTTATCAGTCAGAAAATTGGAACTACTAAGCTTTGAAATATGAACTTTGAAAACTCAATGCAATATAACTGCCCTTTCTTAAAGGATATGGGACATGAAACATAAATGCACGCTATATCAGTTTCTTTCCATTAAAAATGTGAATTAATTGCATCAACAAATACAAAATCATCTATTAAATTCAGCAAAATCGTTATATTCCTGATGATTATATGGCATTTCTGCTCGACTTCCGATATGCATTTTCTACAACCGGAAGAGCCGCTGTCACGTGATCATACGTCACAAAAACTTTCGGGCACAGCGCAAGCGGGTAGATGAATGGAGAAGTGGATGACAAGAAAATTGTTTTTATAGTCTTTAAAGTACATTGGACATCATACATTGGACATCATGGTGTATTGTGCTGCTTATGGTTGCAATAATTCCAATGAGAAATGCCCTGGAGTAAGTTTTTTTGCATTCCCCAAGGACCCGAAGCTGAGGAAAGTGTGGGCTCACTACTGCCGTAGAAAAAACTTTGCACCTACTGTTTCCCACAAACTGTGTTCGGACCATTTCACAGAGGATTCTTTCAACTTTAATACTTAGGTACTGAACGAAATTAATTGCCAAGCCAAATTTAAGAGGCTACTTAAAGATGGAGCTGTTCCCAACGTCCCAATTCAGGAACAAGATGGCGGAGTGAAACCAGAAGTGCTACGGCCACCACGAGGTGCATTCGCTAAGCGTCTGAAAGCCGAGGTAAGGATTAGTATTATAATTTTGGGTGTATCAATTATTGATTATCATAATTCTGACTCATTTACTCTTATATCTGTCCTTCTTTGTTTACGTACCGAATCAAAGAGTTGTGGTGAAGTTGTAGAAGAGTTTTTTTTAACTTTTATTTCATTTTATTATTCTATATTTTATTTCTACTATTGTTTAATTCTTATTATTTTTACATCGGTGAACATAAACATCGGTGAGGACAATAGGCCGTATAGCCGGGTTCATGGAGGCAGTGATAGCGCCATAATATACAGGGCCTAACATTCCTACAACTGTAGAGACAGTCAAGAAATCCTGTAACATTAATGGACATTTAAATAAATGTTATGTTGGTAAGTTTGTTTAACTTTTCTTAATTTTCATCTCTTTCGCCAAATGGCTTAATGTTGTTGGCTGTGTGATGGCGTTTCACCATTTTGAATGTTTTCATCTCGGACTCTGGAAGCATTGTATCTCAATCAATCTCGAAAAATATCAGCAAAAAAAAAAATAGCTTGCAACGGACTTTAGCTAGATCTATGATGAACTTTCAATGTATGATACAAAAATAATACTTCTTTCAACAGATCATTAGCCTTTGAGCAGAATTGTTTTTAACTTACCAGGACGTGTTATCGAGCCGACCGCTTTCAGTTTCATGGGGACTGAATGAACCCTCACTCTCAGAATCATCTGACCCGTCAGAGTAAATACAAGATCCATGTTCATGTGAATTTCCAGCTATCGGTTCGAATTGATAGGGTCTAACTTCACATCTCTGTGAAACATCGGGAATATCACTGTCGATGGTGTCCATTTCGGTAACCTGTTTACATTAGATTCCCAAGCGCTGGCTCCTTGGAAAGTTTTTGTTACGTCACGGGTCACGTGACCACCTAGCTCATTAACGAATCCTTGTTTTACGCTGATGTATAAAAAAACTTGAATAATGTGATGATTTTCACATTTTTGACGCCCTGCAGTGATTTAGATGGCATTTCTTATGTCCTTTATACATAATTATGCCCAGAAAAAAATCCATGTCCCATATCCTTTAAATGTTTACCATGCTACTAATTAGGCTATGCGCTGCTTTAGAACCAGACTAACATAAATGAGACATTTTAAAAGGACAAAAGTAAATAGCACAAAAACACATAAGAAAAGGATGTCACATTTTTAGATGTGGGACCCTTTATGGACTTGCTTTGCAACACATTAACTGGTAATGTTTAGCAAGCTGAGGGAGTTATCATCACACAATTAGCCTTTGTTTGTGTGCATCATTGTATGAGAGAAGACTGGCATGAATCCAGAATCTAATGAGCACAAACTATAATTATTAAGTTTAACCATGGAGATGACCAGAGGCAAAGCACTTAGTGTGCTATATAACAGTGGTGCTCTGACTCACCATCTGTCCTTTGATGAATTATTCTGGTTGTACAGTGTCTTGCAAAAGTATTCATCCCCTTTGTGTTTGTCCTATTTTGTCGCATTACAAGCTGGAATTAAAATGGATTTTTTGGGGGTTAGCATAATTTGATTCACACAACATGCCTACAACTTTAAAGGTCAAATTGTTGTTTTATTGTGACACAAACAATAATTAAGATGAAAAAACAGAAATCTGGAAGTATTCATCCTCCAAAGTCAATACTTTGTAGAGCCACCTTTTGCTGCAATTATAGCTGCAAGTCTCTTGGGGTTTGTCTCTATTAGCTTAGCACATCTAGGTCACTGGGATTTTTGCCCATTCCTCAAGGCAAAACCGCTCCAACCCCTTCAAGTTAGATGGGTTGCGTTGGTGTACAGCAATCTTCAAGTTATGCCACAGATTCTCAATTGGATTGAGGTCTGGACTTTGATTAGGCCATTCCAAGACATTTAAATGTTTCCCTTTAAACCACACCAGTGTAGCTTTAGCAGTATGTTTAGGGTCACTGTCCTGCTGGAACGTGAACCTTCGTCCCAGTCTCAAACCTCTGGCCGACTAAAACATGTTTTCCTCCAGAACTGCCCTGTATTTAGTGCCATCCATCTTTCCTTCAGTCCTGACCAGCTTTCCTGTCCCTGCAGATGAAAAATATCCCCACAGCATGATGCTGCCACCACCATGCTTCACTGTAGGAATGGTGTTCTCAGGGTGTTGGGTTTGTGCCACACATGAGATTTCTCATGATGGCCAAAAAGAGATTTTAGTCTCATTTGACCAGAGAATGTTCTTCCATCTGTTTGGGGAGTCTGCCACATGCTGTTAGGCAAACTCCAAATGTATTTTCTCAAGCAATGACTTTTTTCTGGCCACTCTTCCATAAAGCCCCACTCTGTGGAGTGTACGGCTTAAAGTGGTCCTATGGACAGACACTCTCATCTCTGCTGTGGATCTTTGCAGCTCCTTCAGTGTTATCTTTGGTGTCTTTGTTGCATCTCTGATCAATGCCCTCCTTGCTCGGTCTGTGAGTTTTAGTGGGCGGCCTTCTCTTGTCAAGTTTGGAGTGGTGCCATATTCTTTCCATTTTGCTATTTAATGGTGTGATATGGGATTTTCAAAGTTGGGGATATTTTTTATAACCCAACCCTGATCTATACTTCTCCATAACTTTATCTCTGACCTGTTTGGAGGCTCCTTGGTTCTCATGTTGCTTGCTTAGTAGTGTTGCAGAGTCAGGGTCCATCCAGAACAGGTTGATTTATACAGACATCATGTGACAGATCATGTGACACTTAGATTGCACACAGGTGGATCTTAATCAACTAATTATGAAGTGAATTAGTTGGACCAGCTCTTATTTAGGGGGTTCATACCAAAGAGGGTGAATACCTATGTACACTTCAGATTTCTTTTTTTTCATCTGAATTATTGTCACAATAAAACAATTTTCACCTTTAAAGTTGTAGGCATGTTGTGTAAATCAAATGGTGCTAACCCTCCAAAAATCAATTTTAATTCCAGCTTGTAATGCAACAAAACAGGACAAACATGAAGGGGGATGAATACTTTTGCAAGACACTAATTCTATGTATAAGTCTATATTGAAGTGCATTCATATAAATGTTATATGTGTGGTGCTAAATGCTGAGGCAAACTTTAAGGTGCTTTCATTTGTGTAGCACTTAGTCTGTGTGAATTGAACCTGGTGTATTTTCCTATTCATGTGTTTCATTTCAGCAAGTGAGAACACAGGAATCTCACTTGGGTGTGGACCAAAACAACCAGTCCAAGAGCAACTGAATGAGCTGGCCTGGTTCCAGGTGAACTTAAGCAAGATTCAATTGCAGAGAGAAAGAAATTTGACCATGGATTTTACCCAGTTTCAACAAGTTAAACAAACATTGTGTATTTTTGGTTGCAGCATTTATTTATTTATTTTGGTAGATAAAAGCTGCTAAAGTGACCCATGAGAAGTGAACTAACCTGTAGAACAGAGTTGTAGCACTGAAGAAATGCCATGTGTTTGGGAGATTTGGAATAAATTTTGGATGTAATACACAAAAATTTTAAACTAGTCATTTGTCTAAACAAATACGAGTATAACTGAATCATTTATTTACTACTTGCTCTGTGTTTTCTGTGCTTGATTGATTTCTGTGAATTCTATGTATACTTGGCAAATATTTGTTTACCTCTGTCCACTGCCGTATTTCTGACCAGTGAATGACAGAATTTTTTGAAATACATTTTCAGCCTAACATTTCCACCTTTTCACTTTTTGCTTCACTGAATTATGTGTACTGTGAAACCAAAGCAAACTAAACAGCAAATGAACCAAAATGATCCATTTTGCTCTGATACACAGTTGGCAAAGATAATCAACATTATTATACCCTTCCACCAAGTGCAACATGAGATATTATATGGTGATATGGTATTATATTGTACTACATTATTTTGTATTCTATACATAAATATAATAGTTTAGATAACCATCAAGCTTTAAGTATGAGCTTTTTCTTTTCTCTCTTCTTTTTCCAGGCAGGAGAAAAACACACTTCCTGGACATCCATCCATCCTCTGTAGTCGCTTAACCGGGTTGCAGGCAAGCTGGAGTCCCAGTTGACTATGGGTGAGAGGCGGGGTACACCCTGGACAAGTCGCCAGGTCATCTCAGGACTGACACAGAGACAACCTTTCACACCTATGGTCAATTTAGAGCCACCAATTAGCCTAAACTGCATGTCTATGGACTGTGGGGGAAACTAGAGCACCTGGAGGAAACGCACACAGACACAGGGAGAACATGCAAATTCCACACGGAAAGGCCCTCGCCGGCCACTGGGCTCGAACCCAGGACCTTTTTGTTGTGAGGCAACAGTGCTAACCACTACACCACCATGGATCATTCATGCTTTTGCAAATTAGCTCTCCCACCAGTTTAAAATAAATAAATAAATAAATAAATAAATCAATCTCATATTTTGAGGATTGAGATCTGAAGCTTTGGTAATGACCGTGCAGGTTTTTAGCAGCTGTTTCCAGGCAAATCAACACCTGTTGCCTCATGCAATAATGTTCTGACACTTGAGCAAATACAGAGGTAAGATGCATAGGGATTAAGGCTGGGCAGACATAGAAGAATCAGAAATCTAGAGTTACTTGTTCTGGATTCACCACATGAGGAAATCCTGACAACAAAGACATGATCTGTCATTTATAATTATTTTTCGGAGTCTATATATTGAAGTACAATTAACATGAAGTGTATTTAAAACTCAGTAAGCCATACTATATGGCTTAAGCTCATGTGGGTAAATGAATTCACTCTTCAGTAGCTTTACTGGATTTCTTCACTATTTCTTCTGAGCACCCAGCTGTTTTTTTAAATCATTAACTTCACAGACCCACTGTGTCTCTTTCTCCCTCCCCTTGTGTTTTTGCCTAAAGATCCAGCAGGGAAACAACACGCTATCAATTTGCAGCAATGGGCCTTTAAAAAATGTATTAATTTTTCCTCAATTACAGATGGACTGGCTCGTAAGCTGTGCTTTTGGTAGTGTCTGGTGCAAAGAGACTACATCTGCTTGACTAATGTGCGGAGTATGTGCTTAACAATGTAAAGCTTTGGGAAAGAAAGTAAAAGTAAGAGAGGAACATTAAGAAAGAATAGAAGCTATGCTTATTAAACAGGCTGTGGACACCAAAGTTTTTGCATGGACACTGCTGGCCCTTGTCAGTGTCCCATCAGTGATGCCTGTACATGATTAAGCAGCATCAGAGGCTGATGGGAGTGTAAGAGTTCTCTGAGTAGGTGTTCAATAGAGTGAAAACTGTAGCTACATTTTCTTTGGTTACACCCCAAAACTTAAGAGTTTTCTAAATTCCAAATAAACAGTGCTAATTCACGTCTTGCATTGGATTACTGATTAGTGTTTTAAGTTGGTCACCAAATAGCAGGTGCTTTAAAAAAAAAAAAAAAGATCTCATCGCAGATAATTTCAGATAAATGATATCGTATGGAAACAATTTTGAAATAAGTATTTCATGAGGTTTAGGTGCTAATTCTCTCTATATCCATGGTGGAGGCAGATCTCAGAGACTCACAGAATTACATTCATATCCCACCAATTAAACCTGCTGTGACATACAAGAAACTAGACATGAGTGTGTATCCTGTTCATAATGGAAAACCTTTTCACGGTCTCTTTCTAATTGCTATTGGCTTCAGAAGTGCAAACCTTAACTATTGAATATGAACCTAACTTTACTCCCATAGCATTAAGTCAAAATTTGAAGAATTTGGAGATTCTATTTTGTCTTATCTTAAGCAGCTTTAAGGTTTGTCTTAAGGTTGAATGAATTTGTTTATGCAAATACTATTCACAAATTTTAATTTCAGGTTTGGTACACTGTAAAACATTTCAGCCTTGTTTAGTTATGTCCACTTACTTTTTTTCTTTAACTCAATGAGCTCTGAAAAGTGTTTTAATTTGAACTAATCTGTGCAAGTTTTCAAAGGTTAGACTTGAATTACTTAGCTGTCTTGACTGAGACTTTTTCTGAGTTGAAACAAAGATAATAGTCAAATTGAGTTAACTTGCATTTTCAAGGCAGCAGGTGAACTTGCATTTCCAAGCTAAACCAATTTGAAATGTTTTACAGTGTAGAAATCATGGTAGGTTACATACACATCTCCTTTTATTTGCAGTTTTGCATAGAAACGCCACCAACCCCCCAGAATATGTAATTCTCTGTAGACCATTTGGGACATGGCTTCTCTCCATGATGCTTCAGATTTTCTTTTTTTGTTTATGAAGCAACCTCCATTTCTGGTTGCATTCTGCTCAAGTACATATTTTTACCAAAGATAATAATAATAATAATAATAATAATAATAATACATTATTATTATTATTATTATTATTATTATTATTATTATACAGCACTTTTCAAAACAAAGTTACAAAGTGCTTTACAAGGATTAAAATATTTCAAGACTGAGGCAAATAAAATAAGGCAATTACAATCATAAAAATAAAATGGTAATTTATTACAACAACAGTAATAATAAAAGCGATAAGACATACTGGAAATAAATAAAAGAGAAATACAATGGGAAGAACTGATAACAGTAAAACAGATAAGACATCTCATCTCATTGGAAATAAAACAATGAGCTATAATTAATAAAAGGCTTTCATAAACAGATATGTTTTGAGAAGATATTCAAAATAGGTCACAGATCCTGCAGGCCTCAGATTCTCAGGCAGAGAGCTCCATGGCTATGGGGCCCTGACAGCAAAAGCTTGGTCATCTTTAGTCTTGAGCCGGAATTTAGGAACAGCAGGAGATCTGAGGCTGACTTATGGCCCTTTTCCACTACCCTTTTTCAGCTCACTTCAGCTCGCTTCAGCTCACTTCAGCCCAACACGGCTCGCGTTTCGACTACCAAAAACCGGCACGACTCAGCTCGTTTCAGCCCTGCTTAGCCCCTAAAACTCGCACCGTTTTGGAGTAGGGCTGAAGCGAGCCAAACCGTGCCGACTGAGGTTGGGGGCGTGAGCAGACACTCCCCTGTGCACTGATTGGTGAGGAGGAGTGTCCTCACATGCCCACACACGCCCCGCGAGCGCGCTGGGATCTGTAAACACCGCAAACCCGGAAGAATAATAATTATGAATTACGAGAATTTCTGAAGCCTTATGCGCCTCGCCTCATCTATACGCTCTTGCCAGTATCTGTCCGCGTTGTCGGTGACAACAAGCCACAGCACCGAGACCAGCAACACTAACGACTCCATGTCCTCCATGTTTATTGTTTACTATTCGGGTCGTGAGACTACCGCTTAAAAGATCACTGAATCAGTGACATACAGAGCATCGTGCACGAGTTCGCGGAGCGCAAGGCTCGTCGTATGCCCTTCAAATAATGCGCGCAGTAGGCTATTGATGTTTTATTATGAGCCATGTACAGTATGTCGCCTAATGTTTTTTTTTGTTTCAGAGTTACATGTTCGTTTGAAGGACTTAATGTACAAACTAACATAGTTGCACCCCGGAGTGTTGAAATTGGTAAACACAGTGCATTCAGTGAGGTTTGCACCGCCCTCCTTTTATTTCTGACTCTTCCTGTCAGCGTTGCAACCTCTGAGCGCTCATTCGTATGCCCTTCAAATAATGTGCGCAGTATAGGCTATTGATGTTTTATTATGAGCCATGTACAGTATCCTAATGTTTTTTGTTCCTGAGTTACATGTTCGTTTGAAGGACTTGATGTACTAAATAACATAGTTGCACCCGGTAGTGTTGAAATTGGTAAACACCGCAGTTGCGGACATTTTGTAGCCTAAAATGATGTTATGATAAGCTTTAATAAAGGGCCCGGTCATTTGCCCCGCCCCCGGCCCGGCTCTGACTTGTTCCGCCACTGTCACTGATGTCACTGTTTGCGCTGCTTAACGGCATCACATGACGTCCACCCACTTTCGCTAACTCCACCCAATGTGTCCACCCACTTCCAGCCAGCACGGTTCAGCGCGGTTGTAGTCGAAATGCAACTCCAACAGCCCCGCTCAGCTCGACTCAGCTCGACTCGGCACGGCACGACTCAGCCGCGTTTGTAGTGGAAAAGCGGCATTAGTGGCTAGTAGGATAGCAGCACTTCAGCAATGTAGCTAAACCATGAAGTGCTTTAAAAATGATCAGTACAACCTTAAAATCAATTCTAAAACTTACTGGTAACCAGTGAAAAGCGGCTAAGTCAGGGCTGATGTGATCTTATCTTCCATTATTTATTAAAACGCTAGCATATATATATATATATATATATATATATATAGTACCAACTGAAGGTATGAGAGGGTTTTTTTTTAGCTTAACCCTGAGTAAAAAAAATTGCAGTAATCTAGCCTAGATGAAATAAAAGCATGGTTTTTAATGATCTTGAGATCAGTCCAAGAGAGAAAAGACCTGCTTTTTAGATGTTACATAATTGATAAAAACATGATTGTACAATTTAAGCAATCTGTTTTTCAAATGAAATTTCACTGTCAAATATTATGCCCAAGTTACTGGCAGCAGTTTTGGTATTTGCAGAGAGGGATTCAAGATGTTTATGAAAAAACGTTTCAATTTCTCCCAGACAGTGAAGTGGATGGATCTGATCGACCAAAGTTAATTATTTCTGATTTTTTTCATGGAGCTGGAGAAAGTTTTTATTTCTGCCAGACAAGATACAAGATGAAAAAGTTTCCCTTTTCCACTACTTTTTAGTGGGAATTAGATTTGTGTGTAATCTGCATAACAATGATACTGGTTTTGTATTTATTTCTGATATGACTTGTGGTGTGGTGGTGCGGTGGTTAGCATTGTCACCTCACAGCAAGAAGGTTCAGAGTTTCGAACCTTGTGGTTGACTGGAGCCTTTCTGTGTGAAGTTTGCATGTTATACCCATGCTTCTGGGTTTTCTCTGGGTGCTCCAGTTTCCCCCAAAGGCATGTGGATTAGATCAACTGGCCACTCTAAATTACTGATAAGTGTGAATGTGAGTGTGAATGGTTGTCTCTGTGTTAGCCCTGTGATAGACTGGCGATCTGCCTCCCCTCTCACCCAAAATGTGTGTGTGTGTGTGTGTGTGTGTGTGTGTGTGTGTGTGTGTACACACACACACACACACACTACAAAACACCAAGGGGACAAGGATGCAGAGCTCCAGTCAAGAAGAATTAAACTTAAACAGTCACTAGCATCAGCTGTAAGTAAAAGGTAATTCGTCACTTTGATGAGAGCAGTTTTGGTGCTATGGCATGCACAGAAGCCAGATTAAAATTTGTCAAAAATATGATTATTATTCATAAATGAAATGAGCTCTACATGGACAATGTTCTCTAAAACATTTGATTAAATGGTAATTTAGAAATGGATCAAAAAATTTTTTAATTGCAAGGTCCAATGTTAGGTTTCTTGAGCAATGGTTGATCTAATGCTTGCTTAAACAAGGAGGGAACACAGCCAGTGGACAGAGAGCTATTTACAGTTGATAAAATAGTGGGACCAACACTGTTAAAAACATAATTTAGAAATCTAGCAGGCATCAGATCTGATGGACTCGATGAAGGCTTTAATTTGACCATTGTGTCCTAAAGTACATAATGAAAGGGTCTCAATGTTATTGAGCAACTCTGGGCTGCAGTGTGGAGAAGGAATATAGTCACTGGTTACATAACCAATCTGGAGTTTTATTTCATTTAATTTGTTGGTAAAGAAGGATTAAAAAAATTGCTCATTAGTCTTGGGGGTGGCTTCAGTTTGCTGTTTAGGATAGTTAATTACAGAATCAGTGGCTTTTAAAAGAATCTTGGGGTTATGACAGGTTGCAGCAATAAAGTCAGAGAAATAGGAGGATCTGGCTTATTTTACTGATTCTGATAAGCAGATATTTGATCTTTCATAATTTAATATGATACTAGTGGTCTGTGCTTTGTCCATTTCCATTCAGCTTGCCTGCATTTTCTCTTTATTTCTCTATTATTATTTAGCCAAGGCATGGTGCAAGTTGATTTGACTTTCCAGATTTTCACAGGTGCTATGGAATCAAATACATATATTGTTGAATTTGTTTGGTAATTTGCTTTTAAACAAAGTTGATTTATGGTTGTTGCTAAGTGTAGATGCAGAAGTGAAAGACTTATGGAATCTGTCAGCAGTGTTTGTATTGAGGACATGAAAGGAAACGTAAGTAGCCACTGTAGGTGCAGAAGGTTGAAAACGGCTTAAAAATAATGACTTTGCGGTCAGACACACATAAACTAGTCTTGCAGAGTTCAACACTGTCTGAACAAAAGAATGCATCATGTCTATCAAGTCCATAATTAACGAGGTATCTGAGGGGCAGCAAACATGTTAAAATCACCTAAAATCAAGACTCTGCAAAAGTGAAGCATAATACAAGTAAAAAGATCAGGAAATTCCTGAATAAAACCAAAGTTAGATTTTGGGGGTCTGTATATTAAAACACAAAGTAAAGGGGCCTTTCCATTTATCATAAAACCAAATGATTTAAAATGAGGAAAAAGTTTCCAAGTGAGTCATTGGAACATTTAAAATTCTCTCTGTGAATCACCACCAGTCCACCATCACGACCTGAAATCCTCGACTGCTGAAAGTAATTAAAACCAGGAGGATATGCTTCATTCAATGCAAAAGAGTCACCCTAAGTCTCAGTCATCAGAAATATATCTAACTGCTTTAATACGATTAAATCATTGCATAAAAAAGACTTATTAGCCAGTGATCTGACATTTAACAACCCAAATACTACTGAATTTGGAGAAGAAAGAACAGGACTGGCCAAGGAGGCATGAGTTGAAGCAGCAAGTTTGACAGGAACTAGATTATTTGCATTCGTTATAAGGCTGTGTTTCCAGTGGGCGTGACAGGAATGGCCCAAACAGGTGACACAGGGTGACGACATCCAGTAATTGGAGACAATTATTTTGGTAGTTTGCCATCAATGTCGGCCCGGTGGGCTCAACAGCTACCTGACTGGAGTGGACCGACACATACCTCATCCTAGAGTCGTCTACTATGAGTGCAAGTGCCAGCGCAAGCAGGTAATTCAGATGTAAAGCAGAGATGATGTTCCCCCTGGTAGTTGTAGATGCCAACTGGTCCATGTTGGCTCCAGGGACAGAGCCTGATGGCTGGTCCGGGTCAACATTAAGCAGAGGGAGGATGACTCAAAACTTGGTGAATGAAAAGATGGCAGGCTTGGGATAATTCTGTATGAGACAGGGACGTGAAATAAGTTGGTGGAGTCTTTGTTGGATTTGGGTCATTTAGGATAGAACTACAGGGATCAGGTTTTGCTGTAAGTCATTCGCGGGTGAGGTTTAAGACGGAGCAGGGAATGTTATCTGCCAAAATACATGCACCCAGACCACTGAGATGAAAATCATCCTGGCCACAGGAGGAGGGCCGGTTCCAATAAAGATTAAAATGATCAATAAATATAAAATTGTGCACTGTGTGGGCTGACTGCAGCCAGGTGTGGAGAGTTAAAATCCTTCTAAACTGTTCAGTGCCTTTTCTCAGGTCAAGGATAGGGCCAGAAATTGATGCTTTTTCCTGCATTCCTGCAGTATGTTAAAAAGGCAATTAAAACCCTGTTTTAGCAATTCTGTTGAGCAGTTGCGGATATCATTTAGTCAGATGTGAATAATTACGTTTTGTGCAGAGGAGTGGTCACTAATGAAATCTGGGATCTTTGCTGTGATGTTCGAGACTTTGACTACAGGGTGGAAGGTAGGAGGACTGGAGGATGATGTCAGACAGTCTTCAATTAGTCTCAGCTGGCTGTAGTTCTTCAGCATCGTGTTGATGTGTCATAAGCCTAACAGCTTGTAAATTCCCTCTGAACTTCCTCTTGCAAATTGGTAATACGCTTACAAACATTGGATGTTGGATCAACTCAGATCCATATCAAATTGTCAACATTTGGCTGGAGTTAAACATGTCAACATTGTCATTATCCACCACAATGATCTGCGTTTCTCAGTTTGAAAGCTAAAACTATAAGTTTTTCCAGTATACCATTTGGATATATGTCTGCTCAAAACTCATTCCTCTCTTTTTTGTGAGCACTGGGCATTTGTGTCTTTCTCTTCTTAAGGTCTGTCTGTCATGCAGTATCCGCACTTGGCTATCCTCCCTCCTGGGCCCTCGCGCTCCGATTAGACTGTGGACTGCCCTAGCTGTTGCCATGGCAACCAGCTGCAGCAGAAATGATCACATGTTGTTAGATGGCTCTGACTGCAGGCGGACAAACTGCTTGATATGAGTAAGAAACAGAGGGAGAGGAAAACAGGAAAAAAAGAAGAAGAAAAAACAGAAGGCAGATATTTTTCGCAGCTGACAAACTGAATTAGAGCATTGCAGAGGCACCAGAGATGTCCCTCCTAATACAGACAGCCAGCTGTATCTTAGCATAATGCTCCCCTCCAAACACACACACACACACACACACACACACACACACACACACACACACACACACAGGCCAACTAACCAAAAGCCCCCCACGTATAAGGAGCATGAGGTGTTAACACAGTGTATTTGCCAAACAACAGCACTGCTAATTGCATAGCAAAAGGAAAAGAACAATGTTAGCACTTTGGAACAGCATGACAATGTACTTGAAATGTCATGTGTTCACATGCACAATTTGTTCAGAGGCTTTCCCACTGAGTGGTTAAAACCTGCTCATGTGGGTGTCTGCCAAAAGCTTATAGGCAGCTCCACATCTGTCCTGTTCGTGGAACTGCCAGTATGCAGTGCCAAACATCAGTGATTAGCAAACTTGAAGTAGCTCTAATAACTATACTTCAACATTTAGGTCAATATAATCATACAGAAATTTCCTGAAGGTGCTGCATGGATCCATGGCTAAGAAGACAAAAACAGTTCTGTTGATATTTCCAAGCATCAATACATGAGTTTTCACAGTGTACCATGAAGAATTAACAGATTCAATAAAATATCCAATGCCATGTTAGTAGTGAACATTAAGGTACAATAATTAATCATTAACAGGGCTCGAAATCATCCGTCCTTCCTCTTCCCCAGCAGGGATTCTTCTTCGTGGAAAAAGACAAGTCACTCCGCCCCTGCATTGACTATCGGGGTCTCAACGCCATCACATTCAAGAACCGCTACCCACGACCGTTCATGACCACAGCCTTTGAACTACTCCAGGGAGCCAAGGTATTCACCAAGCTAGATCTATGCAATGCATACCATCTTGTCAGGATCAGGGAGGGGGATGAGTGGAAGACGGCCTTTAACACCACCACTGGTCACTGTGAGTACCTCGTGGTCCCTTTCGGCCTGACCAACGTGTCTTCCAGGCACTCATTAACGACGTCTTCAGGGACTTCCTAAACATCTTCATTTTCGTGTACCTGGATGACATCCTGATCTTCTCCCACTTCCTGGAGGAATATCAGGGTCACATCTGGCAGGTCCTCCAGCGCCTGCTACAGAACAAGTTGTTCGTCAAGGCGGAAAAGAGTGAATTTCACCAGAGCTCTGTCTCATTTCTGGGATTCATCATCTCCCCGGCAAGGATCCAGATGGACCCCCTCAAGCTCGAGGCAGTTGCCGATTGGCCCACCCCATCTTCGAGATGAGAGCTCCAGCGCTTCCTAGGATTCGTCAACTTCTACAGGCGCTTCATTCGCAACTTCAGCAAGGTGGCCGGACCTCTTTCAGCCCTGACCTCAACCAAGACCCAATTCAAGTGGGGGGAGGAAGCAGAGAAAGACTTTTCCACGCTCAAGCACAGGTTTACCACAGCACCCATTCTCACCATACCCGATCCTACCAAGCAGTTTATTGTGAGGTCGACGCTTCCGAGTCAGGGGTCGGAGCCATACTATCCCAGAGGGCCAGTGATGACAAGGTCCACCCATGCTCCTTCTTCTCCCGCCGGCTATCCCCAGCCGAACGGAATTACGACATCGGCGACCGAGAACTACTGGCTGTTAAACTAGCCTTGGAGGAGTGGAGGCACTGGCTCGAGGGGTCAGAGCTCCCCTTCCTAGTCTGGACCGACCATAAGAATTTGGAATACCTCAAGTCTGCCAAACGCCTGAATTCCCGTCAAGCCCGTTGGTCTCTCTTCTTCTCCCAGTTCAACTTCACGCTCTCCTACCTCCTAGGCTCAGAGAATGGCAAACCTGATGCCCTGTCCAGGATGTTCTCTTCCCACCAAGAGGGATCCAAGCCGCCTGGTGGGAGCTGCCATTCTAGAAGTTGAGACGCTCATGCAGAAAGCCCTGGAGCAGGACCCCGGTGAAGGTAACCCCAACAACACTCCTCCTAACCATCTGTTTGTTCCCTGTCCTGTGCAAACCCAGGTGCTCCAGTGGGGTCATGGCTCTGAGCTGGCCTGTCATCCGGCAGCAGCCCGAACCCTGGCACTCATCCAGCAGCGCTTTTGGTGACCATCCATCAAGGAGGATGTCCTGGAGTTCGTGGCAGCCTGCGACACGTGCTCCCAGAACAAGACAGCCAATTGACCCCCTGCCGGCTTGCTAAGACCCCTCCCGACTCCACATTGACCTTGGTCTCACATCGCCCTGGACTTCGTCACCGGACTCCCCAGCTCAGGTGGCAACACATGCATCCTCATGGTCATTGACCATTTCTCCAAGACCGTCCATTTCATTCCTATGCCCAAGCTCCCTTTAGCCAAAGAAACTGCAGAATTACTCGTCCACCACGTCTTCTGCCTACATGGACTACCCACCGACATCGTTTCTGACCGGGGCCCTCAGGTCACTGCACAGTTCTGGAGGGCCTTCTGCAAACTCATCGAGGCCACCTGTATTCTCTCCTCAGGCTTCCACTCACAGACCAACAGCCAGGCAGAACGGGCAAACCAGGCTTTGGAAGTTGCACTCAGGTGCATGGCATCCAGGGATACCAGTTCTTGGAGTAAGTACCTACCCTGGATCGAGTATGCTCATAACACTCTTCCTTCACCTGCCACAGGTCTCTCACCCTTCCAGTACTCCCTAGGTTACCAACCACCACTCTTCCCCAACCAAGAGAAGGTCACTGTACCCTCAGCCCAGACCTTCATACACCACTGCAGGAGGACATGGGCATTGGCCCAGAGAGAACTCATTCGCTCCGCCCTAGCATCCAAGAGGCAGGCCAGCAAACGCCGCTCTAAGGTGCCCACTTACCAGGTGGGGCAACGAGTCATGCTCTCCACATGCCATCTGCCACTCAGAACCGTCTCCTGCAAGCTGGCTCCCAGGTACCTAGGACCCTTCCTCATCAAAAAGGTAATCAACCCATGTTCTGTCAGACTGGCACTACCATTCACCATGCGATGCATCCACCCCATGTTCCACATGCCACAGCTTAAACCTCTGGTCTCTACTTCTAATATCAGTTCAATTAGCTAAGTTAGATATCAAAATGAGCATCATACCAGAAAAGCTGCAAAGAACTCCCTGCTGAGGTCAGTTAGAACAGTTTATAGCACAACAAGACATGGCTTTGCAAATGAACTGTCAATAGCTTCAGGTACAGTATGTATTGGAAAGTGTGTTCATGTTCATGAGACTCAACTCTCATATCCAAAAATTTTCCAGAAGTAAATCTTATAAAAATATTTATGATATATTTATAATATATTAAAAAAACCCACTATGCCTGAAAATAATTTGTGGAGCTATAACTTAAAATGTAAGTTTGGATCCTTTCTCATTGACTCACATGGGAATGGGTGGGGTTAAAAATTGTACTCAGATATTTTGGCTTCACCTTTTATGAAGTCCGGCCATATATACAGTCATTGGGTGTCGCACATTGACCTTGTCTGTATCTGTTTTGTGGTCCAAATATCTGTATCTTAATGGAGAGTGACGAGTGGCTATTAATTTGCTTTGTCTCCCAAGGCATCCAGATTGGTGGTGTGCCAGCATGGGGGTGGAGGACACGCACTCTCTCTTACAGCTCAGTTGCCTGGCTCTGTGGGGTGACTCCAGGCTGGTTTGTCTAACAGAAGGTTGGACACCACTGGTGCTTTGCTCTGACTGATCTGAAACCTCATTAAAATAAGGAACTAAAGAAACTCCACAACTGTGCGATTTTTGATGGCAAGTTTGAGCTATGACCATTCTTTCTTCATCTGCAATGTAAAAATTTGCAAACTATTATATTACTATTATATGAAGTATATAGGCTATACATAACATGGATGTATCAGCTGGAAATTGATTGACGGCAAAGCTGTTGACTGCAACAGTGATTTCTTTCTATCCTGCATTTTTCTGATGTCCTACTTTTCATGTTGCCAAATAGAAATAATTCATTCAATTGGACTTGCAACATTAGAACTCCTATTTCAAGGGCAAAGTTTCTCCTCTTGGCTGTATTACGCCTCTCCATGTTGTAAAGTTGAGGGGCACAGCCTTTAAACTGAGAATATTTAGAGGTGCAACATTTAAATGATGGTTTTCAGCTGCCACATATATCAACACCTGGTCATTCTTATACTGTGATTGCTGAGATATGAACATTTCATGAATCACACGGAAACCCTATCGTATGATGATTTTCATACTTGGATTTGCACCAGTTTCTACATTTGACTGATAAATGAAGGCCATTACTTGTTCATTCTGAATAATGCATTTGTTCAGTTACATCCCTATTCATTGAGGTTAGTGCCATGCAACGATGCCATCATCTTCACTTGGTATATGATACATTTCAGATTTGTAAAGAATTTATCACTGGGACCAAGAAAAGACCCAAAGCTGGGGTCCATTATTGGGATTTTTGCTTCATAGTTAATCTTGATCTTAACATGTGCTCCAGGGGGCCCTCATGTCTGTCACCTTCTGGCTCTCCCCTTTTAGTTATGTTGTCATAGTTAGTTTTGCTGGAGTCCCTGCTTGCACTCAGTGCAAAATATATCCTGTTCTTATTTATTAGGTGACATTGGGCATACCTAACAACCTGTGTTTTCTTTCTCTCTCTCTCCCCCCCCCTTCCCTCTGTCTGTCCCTCTGAGTTACATGTCGATCCTGAGCCACCAGTAAGATGCTGACCTCTTCTGCTCCTTGGACTTGCCTGATCCATCCTGATGCCCTACATCTAGCTGGAGTCTCATCACATTGCTCCTGTGGAGGACTGCTCCATATGGATAGTTGAAAGTTGCACTTGGAAGATGGCTCTGGACACTTACAGTAATGCATTTATGTCTGAGGACTACAGTTGACTTGCTAACTTTAGGACTGCAGTTGTCATGAACAGTTTTGCACTCAAGTTTCCATCAATGAACAGTTTATAACTTTAACAAAACAGACTTCATGTTAAAACTATAATGATTTTCCTGTTTTCACAGTTATACTTTGTGACTATATAGGACACTGTTATAGAAGCGAGTTATTTATAATCACGTTATCTGTTATCACCCAAATGAGGATGGGTTCCCTTTTTAGTCTGGCTCCTCTCGAGGTTTCTTCATGTTGTCTGAGGGAGTTTTTCCTTGCCACCATCACCACAGGCTTGCTCATTGGAGATAAATTAGGGATAAAATTAGCTCATGTTTAAAGCCTTTAATTTTCTATAAAGATGCTTTGCGACAACGTCTATTGTTAAACGCGCTATCCAAATAAGCTTGACTTGACATGTAAAGTTCTTTACTGGTAAATCAGTCTTGTTTTGGTCTTAGTTGCTATGAGTTTTGGTCTTAACTACAACACTGGTCACACTAAGTGGAAAATGTGATACAGTTGATAGAGTTAGTGACCTGGACAAATGACCCAAAATATAGATAACTTTTATGGTTAGTGATTAACAATTGGAAAGTGCTTCATGGACATACTTTTCCCCCTTATTTACAGTGTAACAGCGATAAATGCATTTAATTTCACCAGGTTACTGATCATGACCTGGAAATAAATATAAATTTAAACCACACTCAAGACCTTGTTTTAATCTTGACCTCTATGTTAGACTGAAGAGAAACAATATTCCTAACTCTCAACCTTCACAGGCTTATAAACCTTGATCAATACTGGTCCACCATCTAAAATAAGAAATGGAAATACACTGATGAAGAAAAATGTCACACTTGGTGTTAGGCTGGAATTCCAACTTTGAGTGTATAAATGACAATAAAGAAAAACAATAACCAGAATTTCTACGATTTTAAAGTGAAACAATTTTTCACTTTCAAAATAAATGATCTTTTCCCACTCTTTCGCAGATTATGTTCGTATACAATGCCAGCCAAAAGTTTGTACACCCCAACTCATTCATAGGTTTTTCTGTATTTAGACTATTTTCTACATTGTAGAACAATACTGAAGACATCAAAACAATGAAATAACATATGGAACACATATGGAATTATGTGTTAAACAAAAAGTGTTTAAAAAATGTTTCATATTTTAGATTCTTCAAAGTAGCCACCCTTGATGACGCTTTGCACACTATTGGCATTATCTTAACCAGCTTCAAGAGGTCGTCACATGGAATGCTTTTCAATTAACAGGCGTGCCTCATCAAAAGTTAATTAGTGGAATTTCTTGTCTTCTTAATGTGTTTGATCTCAAACAGTAAATAGTATAGAATAAAAATTTGGGGCAGTCAAGCAATTAAGTTTAATCGAGATTATTCCCATGACTTTTGTGATTTAATTGCAATTAACTACACAATGTATTTCATTCATTAATGTCTTGAAATTTTACCCAAGAAAAGGTTTGTAAGTGCATCCATCCATTATCCATAACCACTTATCCTGTGCAGAGTCGCGGGCAAGCTGGAGCCTATCCCAGCTGACTATGGGCGAGAGGCGGGGTACACCCTGGACAAGTCGCCAGATCATCACAGGGCTGACACATATGGCCCTTTTCCACTACCCTTTTTCAGCTCACTTCAGCTCGCTTCAGTTCACTTCAGCCCGACATGGCTCGTGTTTCGACTACCAAAGAACAGCACGACTCGGCTCGCTTCAGCCCTGCTTAGCCCCTAAAACTCGCACCGTTTTGGAGTGGGGCTGAAGCGAGCCAAACCGAGCCGAGTGAGGCTGGGGGCGTGAGCAGACACTCCCCTGTGCACTGATTGGTGAGGAGGAGTGTCCTCACATGCCCACACACGCCCCGCGAGCACGCTGGGATCTGTAAACACCGTAAACCCGGAAGAAGAATAATTCCGAATTACGAGAATTTCTGAAGCCTTATGCGCCTCGCCTCATCTATACGCTCTTGCCAGTATCTGTTGGCGTTGTCGGTGACAACAAGCCACAGCACCAAGACCAGCAACACTAACGACTCCATGTCCTCCATGTTTATTGTTTACTATTCGGGTCGTGAGACTACCGCTTAAAAGCTCACTGATGTCACTGTTTGCACTGCTTAACGACATCACGTGACGTCCACCCACTTTCGCTAACTCCACCCAATGTGTCCACCCACTTCCAGCCAGCACGGTTCAGCGCGGTTGTAGTCGAAATGCAACTTCAATAGCCCCGCTCAGCTCGACTCAGCCCAACTCAGCACGGCACGGCTCAGCCCGACTCAGCCGCGTTTGTAGTGGAAAAGCGGCAATAGAGGCCAAGTTTACATTAGACCGTATCTGTCTCGTTCTCTTCGCGGATGCACTGTCCGTTTACATTAAAACACCTGGAAACGCCGGGAAACGGGAATCCGCCAGCGTCCACGTATTCGATCCAGATCGTGTCAGCTCCGGTGCTGTGTAAACATTGAGATATGCGGATATGCTGTGCTGAGCTCTAGCTGGCGTCGTCATTGGACAGCGTCATTCACTACGTTTACATGCACATAGAGAGAATCAAATTTCTGCCGTTGCTCGACTGAAATCGAAGTTCAAAATGCCATGTATACACCTTAATTCGGCTGAAATTGAACCGAACTTGATTTGTCGGAATCGAGCTACACGACCTAGTTTATGCGATTTCTGCCGAGCTACTTTGTGCATGTATATCCTATCGAGCTAGTTGTCGAGCTACTTCCGGAAGTGACGAGTGACGAGACCACAAGCGGGAAACACAACAGCCTCGGTCGGCATGACAACAGTAGTAGCGAGCAGCAGAAGAGGTCAGGAGGAACAAACGAAGAAGAGAAAATGGCGATGTAGAGCTCTCTGAAGTGTGGGTGGAGCACAGAGGACGGCAGCTTCTGGTACTAATAGGCTTTTTATTGTCAGACTTTTCAGTTTAACAGCCTACTTTTATTCTTGAGAGAAAAACACACACGCGCGCGCGCTGTGTTCTAGTCCCGGGATGAGCTGTCCCCTCTGCTCTCCCTCTGCCTCCTTAAATAGGGCGCGGTTACTGGGAAGCCACACAAACAGGTTAATTACCGTCAGGTGTAGTTATTCTGCCACTCACCTTCCCTGGCTCCGCCCTCCTGTCACAGACCGGCTCTTGACCACGCCCCCACTGCTACAGGCAAGCAGAAACGTGCACTTCTGGAGCAATGAGGAGGCAGACTTCATGCTCATTCAGCTTAAGGAGTTCAATATATTAAAATTCATGGACGGGAGAAAAACGCGCAATGGAGAACACGGAACTGCTAACTTTGTTTACACTCTTGAATAGCTCTTCTTCATGACGACAACCGGAAGTGTACCAACACGATGGGGCGTGTTGCGCCACCTGTGGCTCGGGTGCACAATGCACCTCACACAATAGCCCGATTTCAGTTGTGTGCATGTAGGATTGGATTTCTCTGGCACCCTGCTGGGACCTTCAGCTCGATTACCGACAGCAGCTCGATTTGGATGTGCATGTAAACGTAGTCACTGTGACATCCACCTTCCTGATTCGCTGGCGTTGGTCATGTGATGCGACTGCTGAAAAACGGCGCGGACTTCTGCCTTGTATCACCTTTCATTAAAGAGTATAAAAGTATGAAAATACTGATGCAAATACTGCCCATTGTGTAGTTATGATTGTCTTTAGGCTTGCCATCCTTCCACTTGCAAGTGGTAAGTGATATGCGCTGGGATCACACACACAGCGGCTCAGTCCCGAATAACTGCTTGTGCACTTCACTCGCGCGCTCTGTGAGCTGCGCATGGCCGGAGTGCGCACCCTCCAGAGGGCACTCGCTGTTCAGGGTGGAGTGATTTGGAGCGCAGGATGCCTGCGGAGCCGAGCGTATCCGTGTATTGGCGTTGCTATGTGCACGCGAATCGTGTATTGGCGTTGCTGTGTGCACACTAATCGTTTTAAAAACGTTAATCTGATAATCCGCTGATACGGTCTAATGTAAACTTGGCCAGAGACAAACAACCATTCACACTCCCATTCACACCTATGGTCAATTTAGAGCCACCAATTAGCCTAACCTGCATGTCTTTGGACTGTGAGGGAAACTGGGGTGGTGTTTACATTAGACCGTATCCATATCGTTTTCGTTGCGGATGCACTGTCCGTGCACATTAAAACACCAGGAAACGACTCCACAGGCGGAACAATTTGAATCCGCCAGGGTCCACGTATTTAACCCAGTACGTATCTGATCCGGTGCTGTGTAAACATTGAGGAACGAGGATACGCAGTGCTGAGCTCTAGCTGACGTCGTCATTGGACAACGTCACTGTGACATCCACCTTCCTGATTCACTGGCGTTGGTCATGCCACGTTGGTCATGTGACGCGACTGCTGAAAAACGGCGCGGACTTCACTTCCTGCTATTTGTCGACGGAAATACAGCATTGAAAACAACATGTCCCCATATTTTGTTTGGACACTTTCCCAGTCCATACCCTGAGCCGACACCGTTGTTTTATAATCCAATGTTACGTTTAGTAACAATTGGACCTCATCGTCCGTCCATGAAAAAATGGTCTTTAGGCTTGCCATCCTTCCACTTGCAAGTGGTGACTTGCGCATGCCCGATATGCACTGGAATCATGTGACGTGCCGTCTAATTAGTCATGTGATTAGCGTATCCGTGTATTGGCGTTGCTGTGTGCACGGGGAACGTTTTTGTTGCGGGCACAGAAATTTTGTGTGTGTACGCGAATCGTTTTAAAAACGTTAATCTGATGATCCGCTGATTCAAAATAATGTAAACAGGGCCTGGAGCACCTGGAGGAAACCCACGCAGACATGGGGAGAACCTGCAAACTCCACACAGAAAGGCCCCCGTCTGCCACTGGGCTCGAATCCAGAACCTTTTTGCTGTGAGGCGACAGTGCTAACCACTACACTGCTGTGCCACCCTTTGTAAGTGCAATAAGATTATATTATGAAGGCTGGGCAGAATATGCTTCATACAAATATACTAAACAAGTTCAGGTAATTGGAAGAAAAAGAAAAAAAACTTAAATTGTGAGGGAGTTTATTCACTCACATGTTTGCTTAGCCACATCCATAAAATGTTCTGTGCAGGCCTCAGTATGGAGGCCTGGAGGCCTCTGTTTTCATGATGATCAAAACGTACATGCAGTATCCAGTCTGTCCAATGGGCTGTAACCTTGAGGTGGCTGTGATTCTCTAGTGATGTCCAACAGTCACCAGTGAGTGCGACCATCCAGCTCATGTATCCTAGTGACGACTGTGGCCCTTGAGGGCAACTCATAAGTTGGGTCGTTGGAAGCTATCCATATTATGTTGCGCAGACCTTCATCCTCCACTATGCAAATCGGCCTGCATGCTGTAGCTATTCACTTAGCAATTGCTACCGTTAATTTGCTGGAGGTTGACCAGTCCACTGTTTTCAGCCTAACACTGTCAAGCATGGTCTGTCGCATATTACTAGCACTGTTTTGGGTATAAGATGTGTGCTTAGCTTGCATGCAGTATCGTAGGCTGGATGTACTCTGGTGATGATTCAACTCAGCCTGACAACAGCAACACACAACCTTGGTTTTGTTGAGCAAGCTATCTGCCAAAGTTTTAAAATGGAACTTCCCATTCAAGAGGCCTTTCTCCATTGTTCACTGATTCAGAGACATCTATAGAATTACTTCTATAGAGTGGCACAGTGGTGTAGTGGTTAGCACGGTCACCTCACAGCAAGAAGGTTCCAGGTTCGAACCCAGCAGCCGGCGAGGGCCTTTCTGTGTGGAGTTTGCATGTTCTCCCCATGTCTGCGTGGGTTTCCTCCGGGTGCTCCGGTTTCCCCCGCAATCCAAAGACATGCAGTTAGGTTGATGTGGGGTGACCTTGGGCTGAGGTGCCCTTGAGCAAGGTACCTGACCCCTGACTGCTCCCCGGGTGCTCTGGTGTGGCTGCTCACTGCTCTGAGTGTGTGCGTGTGTTCACTGCTTCAGATGGGTTAAATGCAGAGGATGAATTTCACTGTGCTTGAAGTGTGCATATGACGAATAAAGGTTTCTTCTACTACAATCTGATACATCATAAAGGTGGCACATCTATGGATGAGTCATAGGGATAAATGTAACCTGCGTTAACAGCACTAATTTTTAAAGGCGTGAAATTGCATTAACTTTGACAGCCCTAATAAAAATACGGTAAATAGCCCTATTCAACAACTGTAGTAATCCATATTATGGCAGAACCGCTCAACTAAGTAAAGAGAAACGACATCCACCATTACTTTAAGACATGAAGCATCTTTTAATTAATAAAAATAAAGAAAAACATTGAATTAGAAGGTGTGTCCAAACTTTTGACTGGTACTGTATGCCATGTGTCTTTGGAAAAAATGAACATCACACTCTCAAGTGTGCATGTGTGCTTGAGTGACAGTGTAGACAGTGGAGAATGAGCATTGAATATGGTTTACGATATTGCATGGTTGTCAAGATAACATGACGTTACACATCGAAGACATAAAACTTCTGTACGAGTGAGTGACTGTGACAATTTGTAAACAAACATGGCCACCAGGTTTGCTTCATTAAATACGGAAGATTTTGAGAGAATTTTGAAAGAGAAAGACACATTGAACACCTGAAAGGAATGTGCATGTATTATAATAATAATAATAATAATAATAATAATAATATCGGCTGGCTTTTTTCGTGGTCTGTCAGATATATTCCATTCAGCTAGCATGATATTGAACTCATCTTTGACTCGTTCAGTATCATGCTAGCTGAATGGAATATATCTGATATACCATGAAAAAAGCCAGCCAATATTATTTATATGTATACTGTTTTCTACACTTAGCTGTGTCCTTTGATGAATATTACATACTAAAACAATGAGTAACATGAACAACTTAATTTTGTTATTTGTCTCCTTATCTTTTCTGGCACACATCAATAGGAATGTTAAACAAATAGCAGTAACTAAATGTGTAACTAAAAGGGATTGAAAATTAATCAATCAATCTTAGTCTTGTGATGAAGTGTTAGTGAGAAAAATAATACTGACTTGACATCAAATTTAATCATAGTTACAATCGGCATACAGCTGTGTGTTCATCTCCACATCCATTACTCTTGTTTGAATTACTCATGAACTCGTCATTCCACAGATATGAAACACATTTCATAACAGAGTTGAACTGGAGCTTTGTAATGAAGCTAGTCACATCTGTACAGTGTTTGTACACACCGGTGTAATCATATCATGAAAACAGATCAAACTTCTGGAAAGTAATATCGCTGTGTTGCCAGATTGGGCGGTATCCAGCCCAACTGGGCGATTTTAAGTGCATTTTTGCGGGTTTTGAACATATTTTGGGCTGGAAAACATCAGCAGTATCTGGCAATGCAACTATCACATATCAAAATAAACAGTAGAGCTGACCCTTTCTGGTGATTCAAGTTATTTCTCTATGTGACAAAGCGTTTTCAAGTAATCTGACTTTGAAATGACAGCAAATAAAACAATGACTTTTTCCCAAACAATTACATATACATATATATATATATATATATATATATATATATATATTAGGTTTTTTTTTTTACAAATTTCTAAGTCATAGAGTATCACATCATCATGTTTCTTATATTGCCAGATTCCAGACAATCTCTCTCCAAGACACGTATGAAAGGATCTCTATTGCCAGCATTTATACATGTAAAAACAATTTCATAAGATGCTATCTTTTGTCCTTGATATAAAGGTTAATATATATATAAATGTGCAAGTATTATCATATCAAATGAGTGAAGATCTGGATAGCCTAAACTGCTCTGGAGAAATAAAACAGTATGTATGGCTATCCCATAACCAAGCCCTTATAGCCCTTATTGACCAAGATAAGAGCTTAAAAGTAAAAGCAGTGAAATTACCCTGAAAATAGCTGAGGGTTAATGAGGTTAATGGCTGTAGGCTCTTTGGCAGAAAAAAATAAACAAACAAAAAAACACATATCAAGACCTTGTTGATTTCCTTCTCAGATAATGTATTTCATTAACTGTGTGTGGTTGTTTTACTGTGACTGATTATGAAAAATGGCAATTTTTGTGTGATTTCCAAGCTAGCTTTATATTTTCCATGTAGAACATGTCTTTTCCTTATTCCATCATCATAAATAATCAAAGCCATGGTGAGTTCTACATGATTTGCAGAATATGGAACCCATACAGTAACGCACCAATGTATTACTGCAGAGAAAGATCAAGAAAATAACTCACAGACCTACGTACATCGATTGCTCTTTTGATTACAGGCCAGATCACCCAGTCCTCTTGCTGGCTTATAACCTTTTACATTTTAAATTTTACCTTTACATATCTAAAGCCTTTCATCACAATTTACAAAATTATCACAATATTCCATTAAGACCTTATGTTGAAAACATCCCTCCGTCGAATCCTTGTCCAAGAAGGTCACATATGAGACTCCTTCAAATTTCTTCAAAATAAGGGATTTTCAAAGACAGAAGTCCTTGTGCTGCCTTCCAAATGGGATACACCTACTCTGGTAGCATAAACAGTGCCCCAAAATGCTGCTTACCTAACAGCCTCCTTCTAAATGAAATACGATAGCAATCTTGTGTGTGCTAAATATGGTAGGATAATATATGGCTGATTTTATACTTTACGCACCAATACTATCACAAAAGGACAGAGCTAATGTTGAACTCAGCCTCAACAAAGTTCTTGAAAGAATACAATACTGGGCTGACAGCTGGAAAGTCACATTTGAATCATCAAAGTGCAAAGCAATGATAATATCAAGGAAGCGAGCACCATCTAGGTTGACTCTGCACCTAGGTGACTCTGTGTTAGCCATAAAGGATGATATCAGTATTCTGGGTGTGAATGTTGACAGTAAACTCACCTGGTCAAAGCATAACAACCATTGCCTCCAGAGCAGGAAAAAAACTACGTAGGAGCATTAAGAAAGGTTGCAAAACGTCTTGACACCAAGAGAAGAGCCACAGTGTACAATGCACAAGTCTGCAGTATCATGGAACATGCATGTCTAGGTTGGATAAATGCTGCCCCAACTATCCTGAAGCAACTTGATGCCATCCAAAAAAGGCATTAGAAATCATACCTGTAGAAGTTGACGAAGTCACAGCCAGAACCAAGTATTCCATTCCTATCCTAGCTCATAGGCGCAACGTTGCTGCAGATATTCAAAATGCACGCTGGACATTGCCCAGCAGACCTACACTCCATGCTTCCAAGTAAACCAAATAAACAACGTGTCACTCAAATATCAACATCCCTTCCAATCCATGGCCTTGCCATTCCAGATGCCAGGACTCGCACATTGGACAGAAGCTTTATCCACCAAGCAGTCCAAGTCTGGAACACTCTGCCAGAGAGTGTGGTTGGTAACATCTCCCTGGCAGGCCTGGCATCATTCAAAACTCAGGCCCACTGATTTCTCCTGGCTGTCTAAGCTGCTGTGAACCATCTGATTAGTCTTTTAGTTTCGGACACTACTTGGCTATTGTTCACTCTAGCGCTATATATACCAAAATTTATTTTTATATATATATATATATATATATATATATATATATATATATATATATATATATATATATATATTAGGGCTGTCATAACTGCTACTGGGTAAAAGCATGACTGCTTCCTACTGTGAATTTTTTTTCACAAGCTAACAGTGACCTTTCTGAAGGAAGTTTGCTAAAGTGGGCAACTTAGCCTAACATGCTCCACTGTGCTTCAGAGAGATATGAAGCCACACAGCAGGTTTAGCCTAAGGTGGTACTTCAGTATTGTCTCCTAGGTACATTAAAAAATAAAACAAACAAACCTATTAAGCCTTTGTAGGTTTAGCAGTAAATTCTGAGCTTAACATAAGTTTCAAACAGACAGTCTCATACCATCTACTCACATCTACTCTCTCACCAATGCCTCAGGAACTCCAGAGGACACACATTACACTATATTAAATCTGAGCTGACAGCTCTCCATGTGACCGAGAATGCACTAATTGTAATGTCAAGAGATTATACATGACTGTCAATTAATAGCTTATATGTTTTTTTTTAATTTCCATTGCAGACAACACAGAACACCACATCCCAACACAAACAAATAAAAAAAAAAAATCCATTAAATTGGGAGGAACTTAAGATATGAACATGATGGAATATTTATGTCTTAAGATATGATGATGGAAATCAGTATAGGTAGTGTAGTGGTTAGCACTGTCACCTCACAGCAAGAAGGTTCTGGGTTCGAGCCCAGTGGCTAAAGGGCTCGAGCCATATTTTTTTTTACCATATTAACATGCCATTGTTGTGTATTATGCCTGATGTCAGGACTCTTGTCTCTGTGAGCCTACCACACAGACTTAATACTTGCGTTATTTTTAGACATTGACACCTGTTGCCTACACTTATTCAGGTGACATTGGGCATACCTAACAACCTGTGTTTTCTCTCCCTCTCTCCCCCCCAAAATCTGTCCCTCTGAGTTACATGTCGGTCCTGGGATCGAGATGCTGAGCTCTTCTGCTCCTCGGAACTGCTTGATCCATCCTGGTGCCCTGTGTCTGGTTGGAGTCTCATCACATCGCTCCTGTGGAGGACGGCCCCATGAGGACAGTTGAGGGTCACACCTGGAGGACGCTCTGGACTCTTACAGGAATGCTTTTATGGCTGAGGACTACAGTTGACTTGCTAACTTTAGGACTGCAGTTGTCATGAACAGTTTTGCACTCAAGTTTCCATCAATGAACAGTTTACAACATCAACGAAACTGTCTTCATGTTAAAACTGTTAATATTATAGTCATGCTGTCTGTTGTTGCCCAAATGAGGATGGGTTCCCTTTTGAGTCTGGTTCCTCTCGAGGTTTCTTCCTCATGTCGTCTGAGGGAGTTTTTCCTTGCCACCGTTGCCACAGGCTTGCTCATTGGGGATAGATTAGGGATAAAATTAGCTCATGTTTTAAGTTGTTCAAATTCTGTAAAGCTGCATTGCGACAATGTTTATTGTTAAAAGCGCTATACAAATAAACTTGACTTGACTTGACTAACGGGGGCCTTTCTGTATGGATTTTACATCTTCTCCCCATGTCTGCATGGGTTTCCTCTGGATGCTCTGGTTTCCCCCACAGTCCAAAGAAATGCAGGTTAGGCTAATTGGTGGCTCTAAATTGACCATAGGTGTGAATGTGAATGGTTGTTTGTTTCTATAAGTGTGTCAGTCCTGCGATGATCTGGTGACTTGCCCAGGGTGTACCCCGCCTCTCACCCATAGTCAGCTGGGATAGGCTCCAGCTTGCCCACGGCCCTGTACAGGATAAGTGGTTATGGATAATGGATGGATGGATGGATGGAAACCAGTATTTCTGTGAGCATCAGCAAGTTGAACTGAATAATTCTTAAAGGATTTTGAAGTTAATTAGAGAGACTTGTACCACCATTAAGGAAGAACAAAAGCTAAATATTACAGCATTGTATGTGAATGCAAAACTACACCATTGATTACAGTCCAGAAAGTCCAAATACACTCAGTGGAGAGGGCCATGATAGCACAAATGAAAGGAGGAAAAAACACAGTAAGACGGAATAAAATGACTGTATTAGCATAAATGTAAATTAGAAGACAGCATAAAAGCCTAAAGAAATGAAGAGCTCTTTAAAAATTGAACAAAAACCTTTTGAATGTGTGTATTAACACCCTCTGTGCACAGCACAGATTACTTCTCACTAGGCTGCAGTCAACTCTTATTGTGTGGTTTTGAAGCTTAAATCTGGTCGACTTGAAAGTCACCATCTTGACTGAATTTGTGCAGGAGGTCAAATGGAGACAGATAATGCACAGTAGATACTGCTGTTTGGAAAGTGTGTTCGCCTTTTGCCCATCCATATCGGTCATGGACACTTTTCCTTCATGCTGGGAGCGTACACACAGAGATTTTACCTGAAGTGCAACTTAAGATGTCATATTATATGCAAGCTCAAGCTGACAAGTATAGTATTATTAATACATATGTTAAAATTGCAGTCATATACTTTGTGCAAATATACTGAGTTTACTGTTGTAACAAAACGATTTCAGAACTTTGAGCCATTAACTGACTGAGCTCCCATTTGACAGCTTGCTGACATTGGCTAATCCATCATGTTATTCAAAGTAATGTAAATATGAATGTAAACTAATGCTAATGTACCAACTGAAAATACAATGGAAAACAGCAGTCAACATTTGCACACAATGCAGCACAATTTTTGAGTAAAAAATTAGCTGGTTTCCATTGATTTTTTTTTGCTTTTTTGCTCTGTTGTTTTTTGCTCTGTTACCCATCGGAATGGAGAAGTGATCTTTTATGCTCTGCATGTTCTATCAGTGAAGCTCGTTTAAAAAGGAATGACTGACTAGCTTTGCCAACCTACTTCGTATGTTAGCTAAGGTCATACAGTCGACAGAATATTGCTATGAAATTTAGCTCATATTAGCTGCCTTGCTTTATGCCATTACTTTGCTCATGTTGGTTTGCTGATTATAATATCAACACAACAAGCTAGCTTAGACATCAAAATGAGCAACATACTGGAAAAACTGCAAAGAACTCCCTGCTGAGGGTCTGCTAGAACACAACAGCACAATAAGACATACTACTGAAATACGAACGACTCATTGCTAGTGAAATATTAAGAGCTTCAGATGTGTGATGGAAAGCGTGTGCATGTTCATGAGGCTCGACTGGCAGCCAGCCACTAGAGGGTCTCAGAGACATTTTGGTTTCACTTTTTCACATTTGTTCCCATGTCCACACATAGAGTCACTGACACAAGCACACCAGAAAACTCCTCGATTCCAGCCAATTTTTTCTGATAATTTTCAGTTTCTTATGTACACCTCGTATGTTTTTTATACCACACTAATTTGTTATGCATTATGTTTTCTTAGTATTATTATTTTTTAATTATGTCATACTTTTTAATCTGTTTATAGTTACATGCAATGATGTGGAACATCCTCTAAACAAGTTATCTTTCCTTATCACTTAAATTACAGCAGATATAAACAGTAGTTCCCTTACTATATCTTGAAGTTCATAAAACAGAAAAATGCAACTTATTTCTGAGAAACTGTAAAGCTCAGCATTCTCTGTGCTTAGACTTTGTCTTGGCAGAAAACTACATTACAGGCATTTTGCAGACACTTTTATCCAGAGTGACGTACAACAAGTTCAACAATTTTTTTTTTTACCTAACCTGCATGTCTTTGAAGTGGGAGGAAACCCATGGAGACACTGGGAAAACATGCAAACTGCAGAAAGAAAAGCCCCTGTCGGCCATGAGGTTCAAACCTGGAACCTTCTTGCAAAATTACATTATAGGCATTTAGCAGACATTCTTATCCAGAGTGATGTACGACAGGACCCTGAAACACCACAGCAGTAGGCAGCCATTGGGAGTTATGTGCCTTGCTCAAAGGCATTTCAGCCATTCCTGCTGGTCCAGGGAATTGAACTGGCAACCTTTTGGTCCCAAAGCTGCTTTTCTAACCATTAGGCCATGACTTCCAAAATTTAAATGAGCAGCTTTTTCTCTGGATTTTATAAAGCATTAACACTTGAAACACATTCAAAAATGTAAAATTAAACAAAGTCTCCCCACAGGAAGCTTCGCCATACCTGTTAAATAACATGCTTGTTAAAACCTGTTTAGTATTAGACTATGTTTATGTGGTGTGATGCCCCTGAAGTCCTTGTGAATGAATTGTTACGATGTAAATAATTGCTAAACTACTAGAATGAGATCTAAACTGCAGCCTTCACTTCTGTCAGAGCCATACTACTATAATAAATTCAACAGCACTTTCAGTACAAGTCTTTCAACATCAATCTCCAATCAGAAACTAACAGTGCTGTGGTATAATGAAAATTAGACTAAATAAATCTTCTTCCACATTGCTAAAATTAAATAAATAAATAAAAAATATAGACTTTTTTTTTAACAACAATTTAAGGCCTATATTTTTTTTGCCAAATGTTATGCACTTTCTATCCTTAATAAGTGATAAATAAGTGATAAATTCGAAGCAACATCATTTCTTACAGAATTTTCTATTCAATAACAAATGGTGTTGAGCTAAAACTGATGCAAAATAGATTTGAAATTGGATGTATAGTTTGAAATGTTCAAAGCAGGCAGCAACCCCCTGGCCTTCCTAAAAGCTGCTCACTGCTGATAAGGCACCATATATTCTGTAACTGCATGTATGCTGCTGGAAATAAGTATTTTCTTTATGCTTAAATATTTCAGTTGGCAGATTCTGTAGGCATCAGTGTGGGTGCTTGTGTCTTATCATACCTCTGAGAAAAGATGTCTCTGTAAGGGCTGCCGTGCTGCATGGCAATCCCGTAGCCTCTATCTGGTGCATTGTTGCTCACAGTGTAGAAGGAGCAGTCCTCATCATTAATGGCCACATACTCCAGCACAGCTGCATCCCACACAAATGCAAAGCGACCATACTTTACCTGAGAGAGAGAGAGAGAGAGAGAGAGAGAGAGATGGGGAAAACACAATTGAAAAACTTTCAAAAAAAATCATAAATAATTTTCAAAGACAAGCTGTCTGCTAAATATGCATGAAGGTAGACAAATTATAAAACCAAATAGGAAAGTGAAAGACTCATTTCTAATAATGCAAACAGGCAGAGGCGATTCTAGAGTCTGTTGTGGCCCCAAGCAAACATTTCCACGGGGCCCTTCTGACCAGTGTTCATCACCAATAAATAATCTGAGACCAACGAAAAATGTATGAAACCAAAGTTTTTAAAATTCCAAATGTGAAAATACAATGGTAAAGAACAATAAAAACAATAAAAACCAAAATAAATAAGCCCCCGGGCCCTGACTCTTGGGGGGCCCCCTGGCCCAGGGGGCCCCAAGCAGTTGCCTGCCTTGCCTGTTCACAAGCTGCGCGTCTGCAAACAGGTGCTGAGTGTATTGATGATAATACTGCAGAGAGAAAATTGTGCAACTGAAAAGGAAAACATCTGCTTTCAATATGAACACAATGTGGCACTCTTTCTCCTTTAACTGGTTGCCAGTGGTTTATAATAAGGTTTTGAATACTTAATGGAAAAACAAAACTTAACTGGAGTAATTTGGTCAGCTAAGGAAAATGATATGCTTTCCTCGGATGGAGAAGAGGCAAAAAAAAAAAAAAAAGACAATCATATCAATAATTACCCTGATTTTCCTTATTTGTGCTATATGGTACAGAGCTGCATAATAACCAGAGAGCTGAAAGGGTTAAACCATTAAAGCACAAAAAGAAAAGAACATGAAAGTCCCTTTTCTCAAAGCCAAACCGCAACTTCAGTCTGGTTTCATCAGCGCCCTTGCCTAGCATGCATCCTGCACTGATTGCATGGAATGACAGGCATTATTTTGCAGCATGTAAGGTATTGCCTTAAGCCATTCATGTAAAAAAGTCCTCTCTCCTCAAAGAGAACATTTCAAGGTTAGGCTTTATGCAAAAATCAATGGACCCTGACACTATGACTTCTTTTACAATATATCTGGACCTTAGTTGAAGTTACTTTGAATGCTTCACGATCTGGGATTTTCAGATGATCTGATATCAATGTAAGATTAATGATCATTGTGTCACTTCACTTCACCTCACCTCACAAAAGCCCTCATTTCATTTCCTAGGCATGTATCTGTCATTTAAACATTTTCATGGTCCAGTCATAAAATTTGCACATGTCTGCAATCAAGCTGCTTTAGGAAATCAGAGAGAGAGAGAGAGAGAGAGAGAGAGAGAGAGAGAGAGAAATTTTCAGAGAAATTGCCAAGTACAAACATGCATAAATGGTCAATGCATAAATGTGCAAGCATAAAAATCTTACTTACTGCACACCGTCTGACTAGCTCAAGCATGTAGCTACAAGTCATTATGTACTACTTTGTCAATTTGTTGATATGAAAATGCGATTTAAAAGCTTCTTCAAGCCGAGTCCCCGGTGGATTTATATTCATTCAAGTTTTCTCATGACAGACGGAGCTGCAACACCTCTGCAACCACAGCAGTCACAACATCAGCAGTTTAGAAATTCAAATTAGGTCTACATCCACATTTGCCATCTTATCTTTTTTCGTCTTCACTGTAACTTCCATGTATAAGTGCTTTAGCTCTCCAGAGCTAACACTAGATTAGTGCTTCTCATCTTGGGGTCCACTAACCACAGTGGGATAATTACAGTAGGGTCATGGAATTGTTTCTAAAGGAAAAAAAAATGTGTTTGTGTGTATGTGTGTGTGTCTAAGTGGGATTTTTGTGAAATATTTCAAAATACAATTGAAATATATTTTTAGACCCAGGAAATTTCAGAAAAGCTGCAGACTTACCTTATTTATTTATTTATTTTAATTGGCCCACATAGTTAGTCATGTGCAGTCACAACCTGTGCACTAACCTCACTCATTCTGGAGTGCTCTCGATCTTTGTTCACCATGTTATTATTAACTCCAGCGCTATTTGCATTGCTTCCAACACTGATGAGTTAAATAAACATATGATAATTTCGAGTGATGGTCAAATTAAGTGTAATGTTAGCAATAAAATGGGTGAACACTGTATTGTTCACCACAGGCTGCAGAAATTTCAATTTCAAGTTTAACATTGGTAGGTAAAAAGAAATGTACATCAGTGTGTAGTGTGAAATTTTTACAAAATATCACTGTTAATTTAAAACAGTGAGAACTGAAATGATATTAATCTGACACTCTGCGAGGATCAGGTAGAATATGCCAGGGGTCCACGGCGAAACAAAGGCTGAGAGAGCCTCTGCGCTATACTATGAGTGAGATCATATGAGATGAACAACTACAGTGTCTTGAAAAAATATTCATCCCTCTTGGTGTTTGTCCTGTTTTGTCGCATTGCAAGCTGGAATTAAAATGGATTTTTGGAGGGTTAGAACCATTTGATTTACACAACATGCCTACAACTTTAAAGGTGAAAATTGTTTTATTGTAACAATAATGAAGATGAAAAAACAAAAATTTGGAGTGTACATAGGTACTGTATTCACCCCCTTTGGTATGAAACCCCTAAATAAGAGCTGGTCCAACCAATTCACTTCATAAGTCACATAATTAGTTGATTAAGATCCACCTGTGTGCAATCAAAGTGTCACATGATCTGTCACATGATGTCTGTATAAATCAACCTGTTCTGGAAGGACCCTGACTCTGCTACACTACTAAGCAAGCAACATGAGAACCAAGGAGCCTCCAAACAGGTCAGAGACAAAGT